>NW_024704757.1:15736442-15825126 GCF_018977255.1 Callorhinchus milii
TTCTGAACAAAACATAGCAGTCAATTACAAAGAGCGGTGTCCAGCAAACACTCGTGGATTGAGTGACCGCATTTTATTTCATTTTTGAGGGATTATTAGCCCCCGAAAGTGATCCACCAATCGACTAATCCCTGGGTTCCTACTTACTGCAGGTAAACAGAGGCGTGTGGGTGTGTGGAGTAAGGAAACTTGCCTAAGGTTTCGCCCTGCCGGGAATCAAACCCAGGTCCTCTCCAGACTAGATTAGTCCAGCTGATAATCAGTTAGTGTTTTACAGTTATCAGTGTTTTATTCTACAGGCAGCTTAAGTATATGGCACCCTGCAAGACAGGTGCATAGACCGTAGACATCACAACTTACACACGCAGGCACAGGTAGAACCCTGTACTACTAATAATGAATGGCCTGTGCAGTACACTTGCCACGTGGAATTCAAACCACAGGAATAAACAGGATTCAAATGCGCAAATAATTTTGAGAGCTGCCACCATCATGCAAAATCAAGTACACAACTCTGCATGTTAAATCCTGGTTATTTCATGTGCAATTAAGATATTTTGTCCAAACAACAGGGCATTAATGCTCCTGGTAACACACACACACACACATATATATATATATATATATATAAAATATATAAGCACATTGATTGGAAACATTGCACGGGAAACAGAATAAACCACATTCACACCCAAATGTATAGCAACTTATATGAAAAATAAATGCAAATGGGTGTTGGGTTTGGTTGGGTTCAGGGATATTTCATGGTGATTTATTGCAGTAGCCAAATTGCTCCTAATGAAAATACCCGAAACTCCCTCCAAATCCAGTGAGTTACAGCACTCACTGAGGGGCTGAATTAACGAGTTCAAATTTTCCCTGGTATAACCTCGTATTAATAACAATTTGATACTGGCTCCTGTCCCAGAGAGGATCGACTTCAAGATCCTCACCCTTGTATTCAAGTCCCTCCACTCCTCTGCACCCCCCGACTTCTCTGACCTCCTCTCTCCTCAAAACAGTACCCGGTGCCTTCATTCCTCCGGGCCTGGCCTCCTCCTCGTCCCCCGAGTCCTCCGCTCCACCCTCGGCGGCCGTGCCTTCAGCCACTACGCCCCGAGGCTCTGGAACTGCCTTCCTCACTCCCTTTGTCTCGCTCCCTCCCTTCCCATTTTCAGGTCTCTGCTGAAGACCTTTCTTTTCGATGCCGCCTTTGGTCACCTTCCCCCCACCTCCCCCGGCTCAGCCCCGGGGTCCATGACTGTGAAACGCTCTGGGATGCCGTCCGGCGTGGAGGGCACTATATAAACCCAAGTTGTTGTTGTTGATACAGCGCCTTACCACATCTTCGAGATGTCTCAAAGCGCATCACAGAATATACTGTAAAGTGAATTGACTGTTTATTTTGTGGGGAAACACAATCCGAGGCTTCCTGAATGATGCCTTGGGTATTTATGGTTAGGACAGGGTGCATTTAGAGAAAATCCAAAGAGAGAGAAATAGAAACACGCACATACACATAAAACACAACCAATCCTTCAACAAAAGGATAGTCCATTGAAACCATCTTTCCAGAAAGATGGGGAAAGCTGTTATTTCTAACAAGTACTGTATTCACAAAGGCTTTGTATTGAAATGAAAAAGCTCAGTGCTGTGCGCAATTCGATGAATAAAATAATAAAAAAACAGCATTAGTGCTTTTAACTAAAGATACATAGCAAACAAGGAAGTGAAGGCTGGAATTTCCCCACCGATTTGGGTAATTAAAAGAGCAAACATTTAACCCCGTGTGTTACTTTAGTGGCTGCTCTATCTAACTATAAAACGAAAAGGGAAATGAAACTGCTCTTCAAAAAAAACGTAGAAATAAAAAAGAACAACTGAAGACACAAAAGTAACAACGCAACAGAAGCCCTTTGAGTTTTGCCTTAAAATACAGAGCATTAAATTCCTCACTTATTCTGTTGACACAGAGACACACAGATACCGACAGACGTTGTTGGTTCCACAATGGTTTGTGAGGATGGATTACTGTATTTCTGAGCAAAAACGACCAAACAAAGCTGTACCTCAGGTGTATGGGGGAAAGGGCGAGGGCAAAGGGAATTGAACTGAAGGGATTGTGCTTAAAAGACCGAGCACAGACATTATGGGCCGAAGGGCCTTCTCTGTGCTGTAACTTTCTATGGTTCTGTTGCTCTCATAGGCCAAGGTGTACAAGGGAGAGTATCCGCAAGAGTTACCGGAACCCGGAGATGTGGATTTAAAGATAATAATAATAATAATGCTTTCATTTGAAACAGCGCCTTATTATGTCATTGAGACGTCTCAAAATGCTTCACAGGATATACTGTAAAGTGAATTAACTGTATAATTTGTGGGCGAAACGTGGCAGCCAATTGCACACAGCAGTGTCCCACAAATAGCTGTGGATTCAGTGACCACATTATCATTGTATGCATGTCCTAGCGAGAAGGAAGTAGAGAGAGGGGATAGGATCTGGGAGGGGGAAAGAGGCTCATGTGGATTTTCACTGCAAACACGGATGGATTAGACCCAAACGGCCTATTTCTAATAAGTAAGTAATTGAGGTTAATTATTAGACGTGTTCATTGATAAAACTTGGCATGGAAGCAGGTTTGCGTAGTGTAGGACCTATGCCATAGTGAACAAAGGTATATAACAGTGGAAGTGCATTGATTGAAGGTATCAATGAACTTTCTTGTTTTATGCTACAATAACAGATCATTGCGCAAAACAAACTTCTATTCTCTCAAACTCTTGTCAAAAGGAGGAAACACATTGCTCTGTAGATTTCTTGTAGATAACGCTCAAAAGAGAAATATAATAATAATAATAATCCTTGCATTTGATATAGCGCTTTTCACGTCGGGAGGACGTCCCAAAGCGCTTCACAGAATAGACTGTAAAGTGAATTGACTGTATATTTGTGGGCAAACGCGGCAGCCAATTGCGCACAGCAATGTCCCACAAACAGTCGTAGATTGAAAATGACCAATTTATTATTGTTTTGTTTTGGAGGGATTATTATTAGGCTCTGTGTGGAGTAAGGAAACTTGCCCAAGGTTTCGCCCTCTGCCTGGAATTGAACTCAGGTCTCTCACTTGCAAAGCGAGTGCTCTAACCACTGAGCTACAGGACTCCACAATATATACTTGAAAAATAAATATATTCACAACCCTACGGGAAAGAGCAGGGAGTGGGACTATTTGGATGACTCCTAAATGTCTCGAGGATATGTTATGCAAATCAACTTGAATGTCTGTGAGCAAGAAGGAAAAAAAATCACAAGTCTTCCTCATCCAGTTGGCCTCTAGCTAGTGATCTTTTCTGGGATTGTGTACATTATTGTAGTATACATTGGGTGCGGACAGGAAAGAGCTGAGCAATTGACAAACAAATACCGTGACACCGCTTCTCCCCTTTGTCCTGGCCAACAATTGCCGCAGATAAAATTGATCACTCATTTTATTTTTCCAAGGACATTGCTACTCACTAATTTGTTGCCTCATTTGCCTACAAAATACGTAGTCACTGAAATTAGCTCTTGCCAACCTGTGCCGATCAATACAATACAAATGACATTTGTATAGAGCCTTTTACATCACAAAAACGTCCCAGGGAATCAGATGGGCAGGATGCTTTTCTCCAGGGAGAGAGAGGGCGCATTCCATTCCAACCAATCTATCTCTGGGACTCCCATGTGTGGGTGGGATGCATGGATATCTCAGCTTGGTTTGGACTCTTGAGCGACGGTGATGGGTTTCCGTGTGTGTCAGACATCCGGCTGACCCCCAAAAATATAGTAAAACCTGCGTACCACTTTAAGATGTCCTCCCAATGTGAAAGGCGCCACGTCTGAGCTCACAGGTGAGGAATGCACTTAATTTGGGTGAGATTCCTGAGCAAGGCTGGAACCTGTACCTCACCATGTGAAGGTCCCGTGAAGGTCAGTCCCTTCACGGGAGGGGAGAATATAAGAAGCGAGAGGATTAACTGGGGCATTGAATTCCAGCACGAGACATCCTTTAAAACGTAGTAATTTGCAGCCTGTCAAATATGTCAAAAAATTAGCCAGGTTCCCGATGAATGGGAGGAATTATTGGAGGGGACAATGCAGGTTTTACAGACGTCTGGTTATATTAGATGTAACTGATACCTGGAAGTTTCTCAAACAAACCAGCGACACACTGGGGTCTCAGACACCTGCAAATAGCTTTTCTTCAGGAAAAGAAAATCTGTGCGCTAATTCACCAGAATTTCCCATACCCACATTCTCTCCACTTGACTCAGGCGAAGTGAAACATGAGAAGGAACAGAGCTTTGTGTAAGATAATTGCTGTCTGCTGCTTTCTTTGTGTTTGTGAGGTGTGTGTGTGTGGTGTGTGTGCGTGGAATGAAACAACAATAATAATAATAATAATAATAATAATCCTTGCATTTGATATAGCGCTTTTCACGTCGGGAGGACGTCCCAAAGCGCTTCACAGAATATACTGTAAAGTGAATTGACTGTATATTTGTGGGCGAAACGCAGCAGCCAATTGCGCACAGCAATGTCCCACAAACAGTCATGGATTGAAAATGGCCAATTTATTATTGTTTTTGGTTTTGGAGGATTATTATTAGGTGTGTGGAGTAAGGAAACTTGCCCAAGGTTTCGCCCTCTGCCTGGAATTGAACTCAGGTCTCTCGCTTGCAAAGCATCATATATTATAAATGTAATCTGATCACCCGAGAGAGGAGTAGGGGAGAGCCCCACAGAATATTTGTCTTTTCCACATCTGGTTTCTGTAATATGATTTCCTCCTCCGTTCGTCACTGAAATGTCAGTCCTCCTATGAATAATATTGCAATTGTTTGAATTGAATTGCGATTGAGGTGGTGCGGGCGGGGATTTCATAACAAATCTGTGGAAACACTACTTCGGTGAACAAGTAGCAAACGTACAGTGGGAGACAGATGGTGGAAGCAGAAAGTGTTGTTTCTTTCACGCACAAATTAGATACGATTTCTGCTGGGAAATAATATCTGGGGACACAGTATATAGTTTGGGACACGCCATGCCTTCTTTTGCCAGCAAATTCTTATGTTGTTACTGTTAAGGGCTCTGGGACGCTACCCAGTGTGAAGAGCACTATATAAGTGCAAGTTGTTGTTGTTGTTGATATAATACCACAACTCAAAACGCTTCATAGTATATACGGTAAAGTGGAGTGACTGTATTTTGTGGGCGAGACGAGGCAGCCAAGTGCGCACAGCAATATTCCACAAACAGCCATGGAGTGAGTGATCAGATTGTATTTGGGGGATTGTTGGCCAGGGACCAGGAGAGAGGAACTCCCTTCTCTTTTCGGATCGTGCCTTGGGATCTTTAACGTCCACCTGTAAATGGACCTTGGTTTAATATCTCATCCCTTCAAAGAGATAGGTTTGAAGAAAGATTCTCAATCATGTTTCACATTAATCTGCGAGATAAAAGGATATTGACCACTTGACTGACAGGAGCTTTGAGTCACTTTAACGTTACAGGGTGAGTCAATGCCGGAGTTTTTATTGAAGGAAGTGTTTCTTGGAAGAAAGCTGTAAAACATTATGAGTGTCAGCAGGAAATAGATGGATTTTATGACTGGAATGTCGCATTCTTCTTCAACAAGGAAGCTTGGGATGTTTCTCACAGATGTAGCTATTCACGAAGCATGGCTACGTGCTTAAGTCCTATCAACATCTCTGTGAATGGTTCTCTAGTTCAAAGATAGGAATTACAGCATCTTATCTGGATGAATGATTCAGTAGTCAAGAGCTAATAAATCTACATTCAGGTCAAGGTTACAAGAAAGTCTTGTTCCCATTTGCAGCTCTGTGCTTTACCCAATGTAATGAGCGTCTGATCTCACAGGGCAGTGAAATACGAGAAGTGCTGTAAGCTACATTTATAGGCAATTTAGACACAGCCTTTAATAACTTTATAGAGTTTTGATGTTTAATTTTGAAAGTGGGTGCAAACTTACAGAAGAAAGAAATTAGATGGATAAACAGAAATGTGAGCCCAGAAAATTCCATTGATACAGAGAAGTTCCACCTGGAATTTACTCTGTTTACGTGACATTTTGGAATCCCCCGGACATGGCCAATTACTGAAGTAATATCTTAACTGTGCCGTTGGTTTAATACAGATCTTGAAAGAAAGTGACAGAAAACCGGATATACTCTATTTTAGGAATCCATTTTAGGACTCTACAGGAGTCCTACAGCTTAGTGATTAGAGCACTCGCTTCACAAGCAAGAGAACCTGGGCTTGATTCCCGGTTGGCGCAATTGGCTGCCGCGTTCGCCCACAAATATACAGTCAATTCACTTTACAGTGTGTTCTGTGAAGCGCTTTGGGACGTCCTCCCGACGTGAAAAGCGCTATATCAAATGCAAGGATTATTATTATTATTAAACAATATGTTTCGCTGGGGTGAGTTGTTTAATCAGATGTTTTTGTTCCATGTGATGATTTTGCTGCGCTCAAGTGCACTCAGGTGATCGCATGCCTTTTGGCCTACACCCCACACCTAATTTTACAAGAGAGAATAACAGAGGAGAGCAAAGCTTTCTCTTAAAACAACTCTTGGGCATGTAAATTTGGGGAAAGGGCACTAGGTTTCCTTTCTTACTAAGTAATGGTCACTTCAAAGAATTTAAGGCGAAATACTGCAGACGCTCCAAATGAAATAAAAGCAGAAGTGGCTGGGAACTCTCAGCAGGTCAGGCAGCATCTATGGAGAGAGGAAAGTGAGTTCACGTTTCAGATCGATGACCTTTCATCAGAATTGAAACATTAACTCCCGTGTCTCGCTTCATAGATGCTGCCAGACCACTTCACAGAATTACCTGGAATAAACAATGCAGAAGAACATTTCCAAACTGTGGAGCGTTCAAATACAATGCGTGGATTGAAGTTGAGGAATATCATTCTGAGTCGTGTGAGAAATCATCATTAAATGTCCTGCAGTTGTTTTTTCATCATTAAATGCCGAGAGATGGACTTGTGTATGTGCATTCACATCACCTCTTCTCTGGTTAATGTCACCGCTCAGCTGGCTCCGGCCTGTTTCATGTCCCCCCACCATTGGCAGGCGAGCCTTCAGCCACTCTGCCCCCACCCTCTGGAACTCCATCCCGCAGCCCCTCCGCCTTGTCCACTCCCTTGCCTTCTTCAAGACTTGTCTCAAGACCCTCCTCTTTGACCGTGCTTTTGGTCACCCCCACTTCTCCCCCCCCGCCCTCTGCCCTCCACCCTCCCCAACCCCCAGCTCGGGTCCAAAATACTGATTGTCCAGTGCCTTGGGAGGTCCTCCTGACATGAAAGGCGCTTTACACATGTCATTTTGTTGTTGTTGTTGTCTGTCTCCTCTCTCTGGCTTAGCTGACTGTGACTGGAACATCATGTGAGGAGGGGAGGAAACTGCAATTATCTTAGCTGCGGAGGGAGTAATATGCTCAGTGAATAAGATAATGGAGTCCTGTAGCTCAGTGGTTAGAGCACTCGCTTTGCAAGCGAGAGACCTGAGTTCAATTCCAGGCAGAGGGCGAAACCTTGGGCAAGTTTCCTTACTCCACACAGAGCCTAATAAACCCTCCAAAAAAACAAAACAATAATAAATTGGTCATTTTCAATCCACGACTGTTTGTGGGACATTGCTGTGCGCAATTGGCTGCCGCGTTCGCCCACAAATATACAGTCAATTCACTTTACAGTGTGTTCTGTGAAGCGCTTTGGGACGTCCTCCCGACGTGAAAAGCGCTATATCAAATGCAAGGATTATTATTATTATTATTATATAATGTAATTACCCTAATAATCCTTGCATTTGATACAGTGTTTTTCACCCAATTGAACCCCAGAAGCAAGTGCTCCGAGCCAGGCTGACAATAAACAACAAACTAGGTGATTAAACCCTCTCAATACTTTGTCACAATGTGTTTCATGGTATTTTAGGCATATTTTTTCATTGTCTATGTGGGAAGAAATTTTTTCTTCATGACTATCTTATTTGCATACACTATAATTTTCTCTCTCTGATCTTTCATTGCTCTTCAAACTCGCTTTTTTCTTCTCTTTTGTGCTGCTCATTGTTGTTGATTCCCTGCCCTTGTCTGGTGGTTACCCGATCTGGCTGAGAGACACCCAGAGGCTCCACTCCCAGGCATTAATCAATTAGGTGAGATAAATAATAATAGTCATAATAATAATCCTTGCATTTGATATAGCGCCTCATCACGTCGTCAACATCTTTCAAAGTGCCTCAAAGGATTTACTATGAAGTGTGTATTTTGTAAGTGAACCTATCAGTCAATTTGCAAACAGTCAATTTGCCCACAAACAAAATAAATAATAAATAATCCTTGCATTTGATACAGAGCTTTTCATAGCTTCGAGACGTCTCAAAGCGCTTCACAGAATATACTGTAAAGTGAACTGACTGTATATTTTGTGGGTGAAACGCGGCAGCCAATTGCGCACAGCAGCGTCCCCGCAAACAGTCGTGAATTGAGTGACCAAATTATTTTATTTTATTGAGGGATTACTATCAGGTGTGTGTGTGGAATAAGGAAACTTGTCCAAGGTTTCTCCCTACTGGGAATCAAACCCGGGTCTCTTGCTTGCGAGACGACTGCTCTAACCACTGATCTACAGGACTCCCCATAGAAGCCATGAAGTAAGTAAGGGAGTGAGTGAACAATTTTATCAGGGGATTGTTGGCCAAAACAATCATAAATTGCTCGCTCTCCCACAAACATGGCTGTTTGTGGGAGAAACTCCCTTCTCTTTTCAAATAGCGCCGTGCGATCTTTAACGTCCCCCTGATCAGACAGACAGGACATCGGATTAAGGTCTATGGAAGGAACTGTACCTTGGACAATGCAACAACAGCAACAACAAGAATACATTTGTATAGCACCTTTCACATCTGGAGGACGTCCCAAGGCGCTGGACAGTGTTCAGCATTTCAGACCCGAGCTGAGGTCAGTGGGGGAGAAGTGGGGGAGAGGAAGGGGGGTGGCCGATGTCATGGTCGAAGAGGAGGGTTTTGAGGCGGGACTTGAAGGAGGCTGAGGAGGGGGCGAGGCGGAGTGACTGGGGGATGGAATTCCAGAGGTTGGGGCAGAGTGGCTGAAGCCTCTCCCGCCAATGGTGGGGCGGGTGAGTCGGAGGACGTGGAGCTGAGCGGAGGGAACGGGCGGGTTGGTAGGGGGTTAGGAGGTCGCAGGGGTAGGGTGGGGCGAGGCCATGGAGGGCTTTGTAGGTGAGGACCAGGATTTTGAACTGGATCCTCTGAAGGATAGGGAGCCAATGGAGTCGGGAGAGAATGGGGGAGATGGGGTCACGGAGTTTGGTGCGGGAGAGGACACGGGCTGCAGAGGTCTGGATTACCTGCAGTCTGTGGAGGGAGGAGTTGGGAAGGCCGACAACCAGGGCGTTTGCATAGTCGAGCCTGGAGGTGATGAAGGCATGAACAAGAGTTTCAGTGGCCTGAGGCGTGAGGTAGTGGCAGAGTCGGGCGATGTTACGGAGGTGAGGGAGGGCAGAGCGGGTCATGGCTTGGATGTGGGGGAGAAAAGACAGTTGAGGGTCAAACAGACACCCAGGTTCCTGACTGGCTGGTGAGTTGTACTGTTAACAAGGGAGCAAATTTCCCTGTTTGTACATCATTGTATTTACAGTATATATAGATTTATGTATTACATATATCAAAGCCCATTGCAGTTACTTTGCTATACAATATTCTAGATTTTAGGTGATTCATACTGTTTCGTTGTGTGGGAAATGCGAGAGACTTGTGGTAGTAGTGCTAACTCACCCTCTGAATGTTTAGTCCTGATTTACACATGAAAAAAAAATCAAGGATGGTCCAAAATTGGTGTGCCATTTGCTTTTATGCAGGATCTTCTGTCTCACTATCTGTGCACCCAAAATACAACCCACGTCCCAATAATAATAATAATTCTTGCATTTGATCAACCTATTCAAGTCGTTGAGACGTCTCAAAGCGCTTCACAGAATATACTGTAAAGTGGAGTGACTGTATATTTTGTGGGCAAAACCCAGTAGCCAATTGTGCACAGCAGCGTCCCACAAACAGTCGTGGATTGAGTGACCAAATTATGATTTTTTTTGGAAGGGGTTATTAAAAAAAAAGTCATCATCACAAAGACCCAACAGCAGCCTTCAAAGAAGTGATTGATTTCCCATCTCCGCTTTCAATGGTCATCTCTACGAGTTGCCAGGCAAAGCACTCGAAAGGAATATTTGATTTCTACTCGAAGGCACTTAGAATACAATGAGCTAATTGTCAGCAAAGAGAACCACAGAGGCTGTAGATGGCCCTCAACAGAACAAATATCACGTGGCATTGTATAAACTGATCCAACCTGGCAATTAAACCAATAAGTGCTTTTGTAACAGTGCTTTTATTGCATCTTAAACAAAAAAAAGTCAAAGTGCTTCACACAATGCATTACTTTGATGTGCATTAACTGTGTATCTGTAGACTCAGTTGATAGCACTCTTGCCTCCAGGGCAGGGAACTGTGGGTTCCAGTTGGGACTTTGAGCTCAGTGTCGAGGCTGAAATCCCCCCAACCACTCCCTGAGGGTGTGTTGCATTGTCAAGAGGCGCCATCTGTCAGGTACGACATTAAACCAGGTTGTGTCTGCCTGTTCAGGTGCACATTAAATATCCCAAGGCCACCATTCGAAAAGAGGAAGGAGTTTTTCCCAGTGTCCTGCACCCTGAGAAACCAATCCTCCAGATAAAATTGTTTTTTCACTTCATGGCTGTTTGTGGGACATTCCTGGGTGGAAACTGCCTGTCGTATTCAACAACAACAATAACTTGCATTTATAAAGCAGCCTTCACTTGGGGTAGCAACCTGGAGCTACAAAATAAACTACAGTAAATCCTGTGAAATGTAATGAGACTTTGGGATGGTTTCACCAAGTTATCAATGCTTTCTTTGCAGAGCATTCACCAGCCGAGGATTTGTCACTCTTTAAGTAAGGAAATGCAAGGGTTATAAACAGTTGTGTTTCCTTATTACCCATATTAATAATGACTCAAAGTGTCCTGCAAGTCCCCAAGAAATTAATGTAATAAGGAAACACAACTGTTTATAATCCTCGCATTTGTTTACTTAATGGGTGACAAATCCTCGGCTGGTAAATGCTCTGCAAATAAAGCACTGATAACGTGCTGAAACCATCCCAACGTCTCAATACGCTTCACAGGATTTACTGTAGTTAATCCCTCAAAAAAATAATAATAATTTGGTCACTTCAATCCACGACTGTTTCTGGAACGCTGCTGTGTTTCGCCCACAAACACACAGTCAATTCACTTTACAGTATATTCTGTGAAGCGCTTTGAGACGTCTAGAAGATGTGAGAAGGCATTATATCAAATGCAAGGATTGTTATTATTATTTATCCTCAAAGTTATTGAGTATAATTCTTTCATTGTGTTTTTTTCTAATCCCATTCACCGGCCGTGATGTCCCTCGCCCTGCCGAGTGTTCATTCGTTCCAACAGCTCAGTTGGTAAAGCTACAGCCTAGTGTTAAACCCTGAATCAGACCGGCTCAGTGCATGTAACCCAGTCAGTGCCTCTGCCTAATTAGCTGATGTCAGGCAAGCGATGAGGTGTGTGACATCAATAGTCCAGGGTAAGTGATCAGAAATCCTGTATCAGTCAATCATTGCTGCTGTTCACTGTCTCGCGATCATTCTCTCCCGAAATATCATGTGGCACTAGCTGCTGAATGGTGAGGTTAATCTGTTGACCCAGCAATAAACTGGAACCCGATTGTTAGACGATTAGTGGATCGCTTTTTCTCGGTTAATAATTTCTTCAAAAAACAAGTAATAATACTACATTGGTCACTCAATCCACGATTATTTGTGGACACCACTGTGCCATATCCTTGAATTTGATATAGCATCTTATCACGTCATTAAGACGTCTCAAAGCACTTCACAGGACATGCTGCAAGGTGAAGTGACTATATAAATTTGTGGGTGAAATACGGCAGCTAATTGCACACAGCAGTGTCCCACAAACAGTCGTGGACTGGGTGACCAAATTATTATTTATTTGTTTATTTAAAGGGATTATTACCCCACGAAAAGCGATCTGCCAATCGACTAACAACCGGGTTTGTTACCCTGCATTAGGTTGCACTGTATAAGTACAAGTTGTTGTATAAACACTGGCACAGACTAGTTGGGCTGAATTATCATTCTCGATAATTTGTCTATCTTTTGAGACATCGGAATGTAATATACAACCAACAGGTGACATCATTTAGCACTTTAGCAGCACATGGCATGTATTAATGTTAAAGTTAATTATAACACACTACTTTGGAAGTTGCAAAGGAGGGTGTATGTCACATACTTATTTAAAACCAGTTAGTCACAAATTATTTTAGTGGAATTTAATTACAGCTATCAACTTTGTGATTAAATCACCAAAGTGCCATTTACGCTGTTTCACAACATGTGTACTGGTGTGTCATCATAAAGTGACACTGTAAAGCTCTCTGAGACTGTACCCTGTGCGAAGGGCAATGCTTGAAGTACAGGTCATGTCATTAAAATAGAGGCATCCGAAGGCAGTAGTAAGTGGAGGAGAATTTATTTTGCCAAAGGGGTGGGTGGCATGTGTGGAACAAACTACCAGAGAAGGTGACTCAACAAAGAAACATTCATTGTAAGAGAGATAGATGTTCCATGAGACAGAAGGGATCCTTTGGGACCTTGGATAATGCAGACAAGCCAACCCAATGGTCTGCCTCTGCCTGACATTGTGACTATCTTACTAGTCTCACTAGGTACAGTGCATTGGATAGACAACAACAACTTTCATTTATATAGCGTCCTTCACGCTGGGGAGCAAAACATTGCTCTTGTGGGACGTTGCTGTGTGCAATTGACTGCCGTGTTTCGCCCACAAAACACACAGTCAATTCACTCGACTGTATGTCCAGTGATGCGCTCAAGACGAGATAAGGCGCTGTATCAAATACAAGGAATATTATTTTTTTAAATAAAAAAACTTAAGGGGTAAGATGCAAAGGTGGGATTATGGGGAGGTTGCGGTTGGGACTGGGATGGACAGAGATAGAAATGATAATAATAATAATAATCCTTGCATTGTTATTGCATGAGTTGGCTCAATGTGCGGAGTCAAGTGACCTTTTGATGGTCCTGATTTATAATAATAATAATAATCCTTTTGATATAGCGCTTTTCACGTCGGGAGGACGTCCCAAAGCGCTTCACAGAACACACTGTAAAGTGAATTGACTGTATATTTGTGGGCGAACGCGGCAGCCAATTGCGCACAGCAAAGTCCCACAAACAGTCGTGGATTGAAAATGACCAATTTATTATTGTTTTTGGTTTTGGAGGGATTATTATTAGGCTCTGTGTGGAGTAAGGAAACTTGCCCGAGGTTTCGCCCTCTGCCAGGAATTAAACTCAGGTCTCTCACTTGCAGAGCGAGTGCTCTAACCACTGAGCTGCAGGATTTGCTGCAATGAGGGATTAACACAAACCCTATTACTGTTCGTGCACTTCAGGAGCAGTTCCCAGTCTCTGAGGCTCCGTTTCCTAAAATACCTCCGACTATGACGGGGGAAATCTTCAAAGCAGATTGTGTACAGGGAGTGGGGCACTCACTCACACTCACTCTCACACACACACACAGGGAGTGGGGCACTCACTCACACTCACTCTCACACACACACACAGGGAGTGGGGCACTCACTCACACTCACTCTCACACACACACACAGGGAGTGGGGCACTCACTCACACTCACTCTCACACACACACACAGGGAGTGGGGCACTCACTCACACTCACTCTCACACACACACACAGGGAGTGGGGCACTCACTCACACTCACTCTCACACACACACACACAGGGAGTGGGGCACTCACTCACACTCACTCTCACACACACACACAGGGAGTGGGGCACTCACTCACACTCACTCTCACACACACACACACAGGGAGTGGGGCACTCACTCACACTCACTCTCTCACACACACACACACAGGGAGTGGGGCACTCACACTCACTCTCACACACACGCACACAGGGAGTGGGGTACTCACTCACACTCACTCTCACACACACACACACAGGGAGTGGGGCACTCACTCACACTCACTCTCACACACACACACACAGGGAGTGGGGCACTCACTCACACTCACTCTCACACACTCAGGGAGTGGGGCACTCACTCACACTCACACTCACACACTCAGGGAGTGGGGCACTCACTCACACTCACACTCAGGGAGTGGGGCACTCACTCACACTCACTCTCACACACTCAGGGAGTGGGGCACTCACTCACACTCACACTCAGGGAGTGGGGCACTCACTCACACTCACTCTCACACACTCAGGGAGTGGGGCACTCACTCACACTCACACTCACACACTCAGGGAGTGGGGCACTCACTCACACTCACACTCAGGGGGTGGGGCACTCACTCACACTCAGGGAGTGGGGCACTCACTCACACTCACACTCAGGGGGTGGGGTGAGAGGACCCGAGTGTCGGGTTTCTCAGGTCGGTGATTGCACTATAAAGTCACACTGTGACGCTGGAAACACAGAGTCACAGAGACACCACTGAGTACACTCCTCGTTCGGTTTAGTTGATTGCGATTGGGTTTTGAGGCTATAAAAAGGCTCCACTCCGCTCACGAGAGACAGAGAGAGAAGTAACTCAAACCAGGAGCCAGAGGGGCATCACCTAAACCAGGAGCCAGAGGGGCATCACCTAAACCAGGAGCCAGAGGGGCATCACCTAAACCAGGAGCCAGAGGGGCATCAGCTAAACCAGGAGCCAGAGGGGCATCAGCTACACCAGGAGCCAGAGGGGCATCACCTAAACCAGGAGCCAGAGGGGCATCACCTAAACCAGGAGCCAGAGGGGCATCAGCTACACCAGGAGCCAGAGGGGCATCAGCTACACCAGGAGCCAGAGGGGCATCAGCTACACCAGGAGCCAGAGGGGCATCAGCTACACCAGGAGCCAGAGGGGCATCAGCTACACCAGGAGCCAGAGGGGCATCACCTAAACCAGGAGCCAGAGGGGCATCACCTAAACCAGGAGCCAGAGGGGCATCCACCAGTCCCCCCCCACCAGACGGGATGAATCCCCGCTGCCCTCTGTCTGTGAGGGTTATTGGTGTTATGCAGCACCAGAAGCGGAAGGTAACCGACTCCCCTTTCCCTCCATCGCTGTTGAAATACATAAATGTATTAAAACGTAAGAGGGTATATAAACGGGAGAGCGATGTGAAGCGGATCAGCGGATCGCACTGTGAGTGACGGTCACATCTGATGTGGTGTAATGATGATAATTGATATCAAACACAAGGATTGCGATTACTGCGGTTATAATGAATGCAGAGGCCGAGGGTTCGAGTGCTATCAACAGTTCAGGTGCAGCTGTTGAGCTGATACCCTGTGGTCGGACAGATCTGACTTTGTTTTGTGAATTGTCTTAACACCTTTTCTTTCGTCTTTTTCGTAACTCAGACTTTCCTCACATCGGTGCTGTGGTCCGACCAAAACGATGTCATCGTCTACAGGACCTTTGAAGAGTTCAAGAAGTTGCACGTAAGGAACATCCAGTCTTCTTGTTAAAACCTTTGATTAAAATCCTGTTTGTGGGACACTGATGTCTGCAATCGGCTGCCGCACTGGTTACCGCAAAACACAGTCACTACACTTTGCAGTATATTCTGTGAAGCGCTTTGATTATTATTAAACAATCAATAATAACCATTTATTATTGATTATTTAATAAACCCCCCCCCCCTCCGCCCCTTTCGCTGAGTCCGTTCGCCTGTCCCAGGCGTTGGTGCCATCCTGTTCGCTTGTTCCTTGTTACTAATTTAATATATTTTTAATTTAAACCCACAGAAAACACTGGTACAGAAATTCCCCGTGGAGGCAGGGCGCATTAAGAAATCCGACAGAATTCTACCCAAGTTTCAAGGTACGGTGACAAATAAAAAGAAATAGAAAACAAAAACCCTGCAATCATTTCAAAACAAAATGCTTCATTTCACGAGCTGTTTGTTTCGTGAAATGTGTTTTCGCTTGTGGTTGGTGTTCCAAGTTCCACTTTGTTTGTATATATTGTAAATGATAATAATAATAATAATAATTTAGTCATTCGATCCACCACTCTTTGTGGGGGACGCTGCTGTGCGCAATCGGCTGCCGCGTTTCGCCCACAAAATATAGTCAATTCACTTCACAGCTGTGAAGTATTTTTAAGACATCTCGAAGATGCGATGAGGTGCTATGTCAAATGCAAGGATTATTCTTATATATATTATGTATTTGGTAATAGTGTGTATTATAATAATGATATCCTTACACGTGATGTGGCAATTTTCGCATCAAACAAATACAAAAAAATGCTTCTTGATCAATGATGGTCATTTTCCATTTTAAAAATATTTTTTTTTAAAAAAATTACAGCGTAAAGTTAAAATGTTTGTTCTACATACCTGAAAAAGAGCTCTTGTGGTTGAACATGCGAAGCGTTTAAATTGTGGGCTTGGGGTATGACTCTCCCAATGCTTTGTTCAAGCCAAATGCAAGGATCCATTGTTATTATTATGATAATTATTATTATTATTATGATTATTATGGTATACAACAGAAACAGCCAATTCTGCTGTTCTTCTGGTGTTTTTTATCTTGAACCTATCAATCCCACTCTCCAGCTCCCTCCCCATTAACCTTTAATATTCCCCCTTTATGGATCAATCTAATTCCCTGTCAAAACGAATTGATACGACTTTGAATCCACAACAGTCTGAGAAATGCACACTTTGTGGGAAAAAAAAACTACTCATTCTCTGTATAAGTATTTTTTTTCTCTCTCTCTCGTCTGCCTTCAAATTTTCTTTGTGTGTCTGTCTCTACCTTCGGTATTTGCTCTGCAATTAAAATGGGGCCAATGTTTTATGTTTGACTTTCCAGATATTTCGTTGAAGGACAGGAGGCACAGGCGTGTGAGTAAATCTGTCCTCAGAGTCCAACTGCTGGAGAAATACTGTTCCAATTTACTGGACACCAGTGCGAAAATCTCCCAGTGTCAAGACGTTGTACAGTTCTTCCTGCCCAACAGTCAGGATCTCAAACCTTCATTCCCCTCAAACAGGTAAGCGGCAAAGGCGGGGATTATAACCCTGGTTAACATTAACGCTTTCTCAACCAGAGAAAAGATGGAGCAAAGCCATTTCCTGACCAAACTATTTCGCTCTCAAACTATACAGTCAATTCACTTTACAATGTATCCCGTGAAGCGCTTTGAGATAGTTAGAGATAGCTCGTCTCTGAATTAGACGCTTGTGGGTTTGGGTTCCATGTTGGACTTTAGGTTCATGGACCAGTCTGATACTCCCAAATGCAGTGTGTTTTGTGTGTGTGTGGAGGGGGGGGGGGGGTGGGGGGGAGAGAGAGAGAGAGAGATGAGACTTGCCCTACTTGAGAAAATAAGGGAGTTTCACTCTCCTGGAGCCAGGGGCTGGTAATTCTCCAGATAGAATTTGTCATCCACTGCATTGTTGCTTGTGAGACGTTACTGAGCTCAAACTCGTGAAGTGCTTTGAGACATCTCGACAAGGCGATAGCGTGCGGTATCGATGGGAGGATTTTTTTCCAAAATTCAGGATAACGCGCAAATTTTACCCCGAAAATTCAAGTCAATCGGTTATTCATCTCATCAATAGTCATGACACTTTGCTGACCAATTCCACCCGGAGTCTTGATTAATTCTATTGACAGAATAGCAGAATTTAGCAAAGGTGTTCAGTTCAATTTTAACTTTGAAGCCCGTTTTCTGTGGTTCTTTAGAGAAACTAACAGAAAACCGGCTTCAAAATCAAAAGCCTCAATAACACAGTGAATCTAGACTTGGGTGGAATTTTTAATTGGTGCTTTTCTTGAGCTGGGGCCAGCTAAAACCTTATCAGCTGGCCCAAGGGGACTTTTAATGTATTTCCTTCCTCTCTTTCTCTCCCCCACCAACCCCTTCCCCATCATATCGAATGTTTAAAGCGACTTTTGTTACAATGCAACCTGAGAGTTTTCTTTCTGTGTGTGTGTTGCTCCAGTATTGTTATCATGCCTTCTGGAGCCGGGGAGCAGACTGGTGACTTGAACGGTCCGAACAAAACTTCCATTCAGTCCATCACCCAGCCTGGAGTTCTGGAGAGCTACAGGTGTATTGCCTCGTACGAAACCAAAGACACCAAAAACAAAGCGTTTAAGATCCTGGAAGGTGAAATAGTCGATGTAGTAGCCAAGAACCCATCAGGTAACTTTTCTTTTGGTGGCATTGAGCCTTGGATCTTTGTTACTGAGTCAGACACATCACAGGGAACTCTTAGTAGTTGATAGAATCATAAAGCACAGAAGGAGGTCATTCTGCCCATCGCGTCTGTGCTGGCTCTTTGAAAGAGCTACCCAACCAGTCCCACTTCCCATATATTTTCCCCATAGATCTGCAATTTTTTTTCTTCAAGTGAATATCTAGTTCCTTTGTAAAAGTTATTACATTTTAAGCTTCCGGATTTGTAAAAGCCTTACGTGTGTTGGTCAAGTCACCCCCTCACACCTGCTCGGTGTCTGGCCTGACCATTGTAAAGCGCTCAGATGTTGTTTTATGGGAAGGTTACTATATAAACCTGAGCTGTTGTTGACCTCGTCATAATAGTCACACTAACTCTTTGTTACAGGATGGTGGCTGGTGGAGAATGACGAGAAGCAGTTGGCTTGGTTCCCGGCGCCCTATCTGAAGAAGTGCCTCAATGCTGCCCCCTCAGTGCTGCCAAATAACGATGAAAGAGGTAAAGGAGGGGGTGTCTCTGAGGATCTTGTTCGAAACATTTTTAAAATTTAAAAAAGCCTTTGGAGTGAACCTACCCCTATCTTGTCTCCAACTGGGCAATGCTTTCAAACCACTCAGTGCAAAGATCAAACTCAGCCCATTGTTGTGTGTGGGGTGGGGGGGGGGCAGCTGGGGACTGAACGCACTTTACTTTAATAATACATCACCGCGTTGTGAATCTCTGCAGTCCGACCTGACAAAAACTCGCTGATTTATAACCTCTCGGTATAGAATTTACACTGTATAGCAATACCACGGTTGCTATCGGGGGGACACTCTCACATTCTCTTAAGGCGGTCGTGAGGGCTTGTCTTGATTTGTGTTTACACGTAGTCCAGCACAGCCTACCCCAGCCCCTATCCATGTACATCTTACTGTCATTTTGAGGGACTTACTGGCCCTGGCAATTTTGAGTAAATTCAGTCCTGTAGAGTATCTGGTTACAATTGTGTAAACCACTGCTTAAGACTTTTTACAAAGGGAGTCAGTTAATCCAGTGCCGTTTGCTATTGCGAAATGCGGCTGAATTGATCTGCGACAGCAACTCTCGCAAGTAACTTTCACTCTCACTAAGTTCGGGACTGGCCACAAATGTAATTTTAAGCGTGCGGAATATGCCATTTTTTTAAAAAACAAAGCCGTGCGGCTAAGATTAAAGTTGCTCTTTTGAGTTTTTTTTTGGTTTCTGATACGCTTCACGTTTCCGGCAGCCACTTGGCCAACGTCTCGTAGCTGCCGTTTAAAATTTTGAGAGAAAGCGAAAGCCTTGACCCTTGGGCCTGTGCTCTCACTATTTCAGGGTGTCTATATTACGTTGTGACAAGCTATGAAGCAACAAACGAGAAGGACGAGCTGTCCATCCAGGAGGGCGTCATCATTCAGGTTTTGCAGAAGTCCAATGACGGCTGGTGGCTTGTCAGGTTAGTAGTTCTTCTCGTAACACTTTCCGAAATCAGTGTGCACACTTCCACACGGAACACCCTTTTGCTGCCTTTAACCCACAGTGCCTTATCAACACAATCAAACTTTTTTTTAATGAATTGCGTTGGTCGCATAAAGGATTTGCCATCTCCATCCGTGTGTCTGCAGATTCAGATTGTTCGTCCTCCTTGCATTCGATAAAAAAAAATCCTTGCATTCGATGCAGTGTGCAGTGCCTCATCGCGTCTTTGAGACGTCTCAAAGCGCATTACAGGATATACTGTAAAGTGAATTGTTGACTGTATATTTTCTGGGCGAAACGAGGCAGCCAATTCACTCTGAAAGCAGCAACGAAAATGCCAAGATTAACGAGATTTCTTTGTTGACCAACAGGTACGCTGGACAAACTGGCTATGTCCCCTCTGTGTATCTCCAGCAGTACAGAAACCCACATTCAAAATTCCAGATGCTCACAAAGGCCAATATGTACACCTCCACACCAAACCTCCTCGCCTCTGTGAGCTTTCTGGAGAATCGGTCAAACGGAGCCCTGAGGAGCCACACGAGTCCAGTTGATCAGACGCAGGGCGGTAACAAGGAGACAATGACATTGACCAGGAAACTGTCAAAGTCAATCAACTACTTGCCTGACAATACAACGTACAATGAGAGCTTCCACAATTCAATTGAGTCAGAAAGTGGCTCGGAGAGTAACAGTGATGACATTAGCATGACCACCGTGAGCTCAAGCAAGTCACACTCCTCCGAGGATGTTAGTTTGTCAGAGAGTTACAGTGCGCGTCCAGCGTCTGACGATGAACCAGCGAAGAATAATTCTGCGCCTGTCCTGTCTGAGAAGAGTTCTGCCACCGTCCCAAAGCCCCAAATCCCGCCAAGGCCACACACTCATGAAATCTTAACCAAATGTTCGACCGTCACTAAAAACATAATCCTGAAAGCTCAAAACAAAAAGCCTCCACTTTAACCTGATGGTGGGGAATACAATCCGCAAAGAGCGCTGAAAAGATTGGTGGGAAAAAGTTTAACAAACCATTAAGTAAACATTTTTGCTAAGTTGTGTTGCAGTTACAATTTTAAAAGGTTTTAAAAGGTTTTAAAAGCCAATACATTATGTTAAACGTGTCAGATGTTGAGTTTTAGCTTTTGTTACATTAACTGACGTAATTACTGTGCAGCAAGGAATCTTGAAACACCCGTAGAACAAAGAGGGGGATTATTAATCCCCCTCTTATTATATTATATTATTATTAATTTGTTGTACTAAGAGATTACTACATTTGGCTGCTTTCTTTCTGAACCGCCGCTAACCCTACAGCCTAAGTTAAGGTTGTGCAGGGATGTGCAACTATGGAGAGGAACAAAACGTATTGGCCAGAGAAAGATTGTTTGTAGTTAGCGTCATTAACGAACTTACATTTTACAGAGAAGTTCCACATGTAAATCTAGTGTAGCCTAATCTTTTTTTTTAAAAAAAAGTAGTAAAATTAGTTTGGGTTTAGGGATATGATGATTGAGTCTTTTTGGGTTACAATATTGACAAGTTTTTGCATGTGTTATTTTTGTAGTGAGATTCAATTTTTACAAATCTCCAGTATCAGTATCTGACCTCCACCCATTACATTGCTCTGTCTTCCTCCACCCATTACATTGGGATTTATTTCAAAGTCGGGCTGAATTTCTTCATTGCTCACGATCATGAACTGAAAGTGAACAAGGACAGTCTTCAAGACTTTCAAAGAGGGTGAATAAATGAAAGTTACAGGCAACCTGTTTTCCTAATTTCAAAAAAGTAACAATTGGCTTTTGACAATTACGTGTTATTTTCATATTGAACTTTATTTTCCATAATGGAAAAATGTTTTTTCTACTTATATTGTCTTATCACCAACTTATATTAAGATTCAGTAACTAGTTGTTTCCTACGTACAGCATGGGAATGACTACAAATAGACTTGTGTGCCTCTCTCTGAGTCATGTTGCTTGCTTTTAGGTTACAACTGGTTGTACAGTTCAGCTATATTTGCTGTATATTACCCATGTAAACATTCAAACCAATTCTGTATTTTGTATTCAAAAGTATAATAAAAAAAACCTTTGAATGTTCATGCGAGTTCTGACATTGACTATTGTTTTTCTGCCCATTGATCTTTGCCTTTTTCTTGAGACAGTTTGATCTTGTTGTTCTTGTTTGTGGCATTCAGTTCCAACTATTCAAAGTGAAAGCAACAACACGCACTCTGTCAATTAATGAGACATTCACATTCCTGCAAGATTACAGGACAGAGCAAGGGATCACAGTAGTTAGCTCCAACAGAGGAATTAGCACCAGCAAAGAGCACGCCATCCACCCTACAATTACTAATTCCATTACTCAACGTGTTTCACAGATTATACTGTAAGTGAATTGACTGTATTTGTTGTGGGTGAAACCCGGCAGCCAGTTTGCGCACAGCAGCGTCCCACAAGCAGCCGTGGAGTGATGACGGATTTTATTTGAGGGATTGTTCTCTTTTCGAACAGTACTCATGGGATCTTTAACGTCCACCTGAACAGCCAAACAGGACCTCAGTTAATGTCTTATTCGAATGATGGCACCTCTGAAAATACAGCAACCCCCAACACGGCATTGGAGTATCAGCTTAGACTATGTGATTCCAAGTCCCGACGTGGGGCTTGAACCCACAACCTTCTGACTCAGAGGCGAGAGAGAGAGGGTTACCAATGAGCCAGGCTGACACATTCGCTTTCCCAGGAATTCATGTAAATCTTCACTAAGAACCTTAGGGTAACCTGGATCAATATTTAACCCCAGATGTGATCGAGACTGGTTAGTGACGATACACAGTGAATGGCAGGCCAATCAAGATAAGGATAGAAACGCTTCTGAAACCAGTAATACAAGACAGCGCCCCACCTTAGATCAGCGGAAAGAACCACTTTCGGGAACGCACCATAACGAACCAAACTGCAGTTGAGAACGCAAATCAGAAACCAAATGCATCCCAACACTACCCCTCAGTCATATGCCTTAATAGTAATCTTTGCATTTGACACAGTGCCTTATCACATCTTCAACACGTCTCAAAGCGCTTCACAGAATATACTGTAAAGTGAATCGACTGTATATTTTGTGGGCGAAACACAGCAGCCAATTGCGCACAGGAGGGTCTCCACAAACAGCCGTAGATTGAGTGACCAAATTATTATTATTTTTTAAAGGGATTATTACCTCCAGAAAAGCGATCCACCAATCGACTAACAACCAAGTTCCTACTTATTTCTGGGAAATAGGCATGTGTTGTAAGGAAACTTGTCTAACATTTTGTCCTGCCCATACTGTGAACAGATGACTCATTTCACTGCATCAATACCATTCACCATCAGGAATAGCTATGGAGGGTATTGGGTGCGTACATGTGAGTGCAGGAAAACTACACATACTCAACTATTAGTGCGTCAGAAGCTTTATAAAAGGTTAGGAGTTTTCTTTTTAGGAATTTCCCCGGTTGCCAGAGTGCTCACCTCCAGTCTAAGAGGTTGCGGTTTCATGCACCAAATCAGCTCATAGTCCAGCCAGGGTGGTCCAACTGGTGGAGCCAGTTCAACCAGTTCAGCTCCAAGGAGACCTTGTTTACCTCCCAAGGTGGATAGCTATTAGTTAACTTATTTGACTTCAGACAAGCACAGCTTTGAGTCCTCATTGAGTGGATAGCAGCGAGTTGTCGAGTTGCGCACAGCTCATTTTTTTAATCTTATTTTGAAAGGGATTGTCTCGCTTCCTTTTGGCCAACAGTCCTCCAGATAAATAGATCAGTCACCGCGTGAAGCTTGCTGTGCGCCAAACAGTTGCCTTGTTTGCCTGAAGAAATGCCTGGGTAGTGATTTGAGATGTTTTCAGCGCGATGATTCCTTCTTTTGAACAGATGCATTATACAATATACAGGCTTATCTCACAGAGGTCAGTCTTTGGGGTAGTGACTCATCCAAGTTTTTATAATTTCTTAACAGAAGCCTCTTTCACAAGCCTCTTTCCCAACACAACCCGCAACAGAGATAAGATATGCACCTGTGCTTATTATTGCAGCCATCGCTGAATCTTCAAAATAATAATAATCCTTGCATTTGATATAGCGCTTTTCACGGGACGTCCCAAAGCGCTTCACAGAACACACTGTAAAGTGAATTGACTGTATATTTGTGGGCGAACGCGGCAGCCAATTGCGCACAGCAATGTCCCACAAACAGTCGTAGATTGAAAATGACCAATTTATTATTGTTTTGGTGTTGGAGGGATTATTATTAGGCTCTGTGTGGAGTAAGGAAACTTGCCCAAGGTTTCGCCCTCTGCCTGGAATTGAACTCAGGTCTCTCGCTTGCAAAGCGAGTGCTCTAACCACTGAGCTACAGAACTCCAAATGTATCAAAGCTTGACTACCCTAACTCCCTGCTCGCCAAACTTCAACAGAGAATGGACTTCTAAATATTCTTTTTACCAGTGTGGGTGGAAAAGCTGTGCTTAATTTCCAAAGAATTGAGGATTGATGTTCAAGATCCTAGTCCTCACCTTTAAAGACCTCCACAGCCTTGCTCCTCCTTTCCTCTGTGACCTGCTAAACCTTTACCAACAGTCTTCCTGCCCTCCCCCTCTGGAACTACATCCTAGAATCCCTCTTTCTCGTCCCCTCCTTTGTCCTCTTCAAGGTCCGTCTCAAGTCCTTCCTCTTTGACAGTGCCTTCGGTCATCTTCCCACCTCGACTCCAGCCTCCAGCTCGGGTGCAAACCCTTCACTGTCCTGAACCTTGGGATGTCCTCCTGAAGTGACAGGCCTTATATAAATACAATATGTTTGGCTGCAGCGTTTCGCCACAAAAATATAGTCAATTCACTTTACTGAACAACAACATGATTGCATTTATAGAGCGCCTTTCACGTCGGGAGGACAGTTACTGGACAGTTGGGTCAGGACCCGAGCAAGGGGCAAATGGTCAGGGTGAGGGGAGGGAAGGGAGGGAGAGAGGAGGGGGTAGAGAGTCAAGAGGGTCGCTGAAGGCACGGTTGAAGAGAAAGGTCTTGAGACCGGCCTTGAAGGAGGAAAGGGAGGAAGCGGCAAAGGCACTGGGGATGGAGTTCCAGAGCCTCGGGGATGAGAGGCTGAAGGCCCAACCACCGATGGTAGGGCGGTTGGGGCGGGGGATGTGGAGCAGACCGGAGCCAGAGGAACGGAGGGTACAGGGGGGTACGTGGAGGGATAGTAGGTCGGAGAGGTAGGAGGGAGCGAGGCCGTGAATGGCCTTGTAGGTGATGAGGATCTTGAATTCGATCCTCTGGGGGAGTGGAGGCGAGCGAGGGCGAGAGTGATGTGGGCGCGAAGCCTGGTGCGGGTCACTACACGAGCTGCAGAGTTCTGAATGACCTGCAGTGTGGAGGGAGGGCCGGGAAGGCCGGTGAGGAGAGAGTTCCCGTAGTCCAGCCTTGAGGTGATAAAGGCGTGGACCAGTTTCAGCCGCGTGAGGGGTGAGGTAGTGCCGTAGTCTGGTGATGTTCCGGAGGTGATGGAAGGCGGTGCCAGTTGTGGAGCGGATATGGGGGAGAAAGGACAACTCAGGGTCGAACAGAACACCGAGGTTCCTGACCGGCTTTGAACAGTCAATACAATGAATAAACTGACATCAAGTCTGTGCTGAAGTAACGGTATTTTATGTGGCAGAGAATACAGAAGAAAAATATTGCAATTTGACAACAACGGGGAAAACGGTTTTGTAGGCACTTTACAAAAAATAAGAAATTTTAAAAATCCTCCAATTCCTTACACCTCCACTGTCTGTGGTCCGGAACGAGGGACATCAGGGGGTTCCCAAAGGATGACTGACCTCAGATGACCTTAAGGAGCGGAGCAGCGAAACCTGAAGGAATTTATTTCAACTGCAAACGAACAATGGGATAATTACACTTCACAAGAAGTGAGCCAAGGCTGACTGATACTCAGCTCCTCAGCTTTTGGTTTTTCAGCCTGGCGCTGACTCTCCTCGTTATTACTTTGCTTGCGGCGACAACGTTTCCAGTTGACCCCCCTAATATTCCCTCTTCCTCCGATTCCTTGTCATTCCTCGTGGGAGGCTCCAGATTTTCTTTGAAGTGTCCTCTCTGGGCTCGGCGCGACCCCGACGCAAGCCGCCCCTCCTGCTTTCCTTTGTTGGCCGCGCTCACATCCCGGTCGCTGTCCTCGCTCTCCTGGGGATCAGTGGCAGAATCTGCCTCCTGGTTTCCCAGCAGGTCATCGCGGGGCAGCACAGTGTGGGGGGCTTCGTCTCGCGCTCTGTCAGACGCTGCAAGCGATTTGCCCGACACTTCAACCTCCATTGCCTCATCTTGTGGATCAGGACCACTAACAGGAAAAGCCAAGATTTCTTTTTAAAAAAATGAGAACCCAAAATTTGCACCACCCAATTGACGCACAACAGCTCATTAACATCAGTTATTTATCGGCATTTTTACCAGTGTTCACCCTACTTACCCCCTCTTCTCCAACAGCAACCATGCGCAGTTTTAACAAAAAACCTCAAGGGCAGTTGACTGAATTGCTACATAGAAATGCGAAATATCTGCAGCAAAACCACAAATCTAGGACTGCCGAGGTGTAGAGACACAGAACATAGTCAAAGATTCCCAAACCTTCTGGTATCAAATTACAGTAAATTATTATAAAGACTAGAATCTTTCCCCCATTTCTCAATCCACTCGTTAAAGACCTCGGTCCCACATTTACTTCAAGCTCCCAGCACGACTCCTTGCTTCATCCAGCGTGCAGACCCTTTTAATATGGTTACAAATTACTTATTTACAACGTACATTATTATAAATCACTTCACAGCCGCTCAGCCGCAGAGCGTATCGTGTTGAGCTGTTAACCAGCTGTTTGTAGATTCCTGACTCGGCTTCACATACAGCAGCACCGAGCATTTGTGACTGATTCACTCTCAACACGTCCAGTGCCTTAGGGCCGTTTGTGTTGTACAGTAGATTACAAGCATTTTGTGTGTGTCTATGCGCGGGAGTCTGTACTAACTTGGGCCCAGCGAAACACAGCAATTTACTGTTTTCGAGCGTCATTGGAAAGAAAAGAGGCTTCTCATCCACAGCACCACCCAACTGAACACAAGCCCCGGCCACACTCCTCTCCTCCCCAATTACTACGTACCTGAATTTGCCGGCCAGTCTCATGTTCTCCCACATATAGTCCAGAAACATGGAGGTCTGCAGCAACCTGCTGATCCTTTGAAAGTGTCGATCTGCAAACGTGTAATAACAGGGCAGGGTTTTGGTCAACAGCAATAGAGCAATCTCTCTATGGTCAAGTGCTATCAGCATCTGGCTAACCAGTCTCATCAGAAAAAATGCAACAGCCTTTGAAGAGAAGGGAAAGGCAAATATTGACTTGCAGATTGCAGCGGATAAATATTTTGTCATCCGGAGGTGACAAGGGTGAAAGAATGAGTTCAGAGACAAATTTGTGACTGAACATTCATCTCTGGAACTCCATCCCAGAGACTCTGTGCCTTAACTCCCTTCCCTCCCCCCACTTCCTGCCTTACAACCCATCTATTTAAATGCGCTTTTAATCATTATTATTATTATTATTAAATGCGCTTTTAATCATCTCCTCCCACCCCACTGGCAAGGCTCCCAGTCGATTGTGTGTAGCGCTTTGAGACATCCATCCCACCATGAAAGGTGCTACATAATTGTGAACTGCAGATAATTATTATTATTATTATTATTATTATTGCTGGTGAATCAAATATAAGTGCAAGAAAAAAAGTGACTTGCGCTAATCTTTTTGGATAAGAGCAAGAGGCACTGTATACACCACCTACCCTCACAGTCCAGTCTCATTACGCAGTGATGAGTTAGTTCCACCATCAGTGTGTTCACTGTTAAACCAAGCGCCCATATACTTACTTCGAAGCGCTTTGAGACGTCTCAACGACGTTACATCAAATGTCAAGGATTATTGTCATTACTATTATTATTTGACTCGACCAACAAGGGGCAAAGGTTGAGCAATTACCTGTATAAGGGAGGAGGCCCTCAACTGCAGCCTTGATGCCTCCGAACTGAAGTAGCTGCTCCGGAGTCTCGTGCTTTAACAGGATCTGGATGACAGTCTGGGCCTCGTGACAGTTTCGAGAGTTTGTGTTCCACACTGTGGTGAACTTCAATACAGCCTCTGGTGGTAGTGGTGGGGGGAAGAAACATTCTCTTTAACAACGACAACAACTTGCATTTACACAGCGCTCCTCGCGCAGGGTAGCGACCCAGAGAGCTTGAAGCGCTATTGATGAACACGTCGCATGTCACGCACACACACATATATATATAAACATATATATATAATAGAAATAACATCAGGATTTTAGTCTCATTTATAAAAGGTGAGATTTTGACCAAATTGATAGCAACTGGCAAAGACATTCCCTTCACTGTTTTGTTTGGGTCAACCGGGCATCTGACACATGTGGAAACCCACCACCGCGCTCACAGGAAATTCCCGAGTGGTAATAATAACCATCCTTACATTTGATATGTCTCAAAGCGCTTCACAGAATATGTTATAAAGTGAATTGACTGTATATTTGCGGGTGAAACACAGCAGCCAATTGTGCACAGTGATGTCCCACAAACAGTTGTGGATTGAGTAACCAATTGATTGATCGATCGATTGATTTAAGGGATTATTAACTCCGCAAAAGCAATCCGCCAATCAACTAACAACTGGGTTCCTACTTACTGCTAGGTAAACAGAGGTATGTGTGTGTGGAGTAGGGAAACTTGCCCAATGTTTTGCCCTGGCCAGGAATCTAACCCAGATGTCTCACTTGCAAGGCGAGTGCTCTAACCACTGAGCTACAGGACTCCACTGCAGTTCATGTCAACTCATCACTATTTGCAATGCTGCCCATTTGCCACTGAATGCCTTCAGCTGAAGTCCACTTTTGTTTTAAACATTTCGCCCTGCCAGGGATAGAACCCAGGTCTCTTGCTTGTGAGGCGAGTGTTCTAACCACTGAGCTACAGGACTTACTAACGGAGTGGAAGGTGTACTCTCACTCTCTCTCCCTGGCAGGACACATCCTGCTTACATACTTCCAAAGTATTAAGCGCAAGCTGCTGAGAGCCAAGGCTTAGGAGAGCCCAGAGTGTGCACTGGGATAACTGCTGGGAGTCAAACCAAGTAAAACCGCAAAGCTTGCCATTATATCACTACCTGGAACGCTTTCCTAGGCTTGTGCACGGTGACAAAGGGTTGAAATACCAGAGACTGCATCAGTCACGTAGCCAACAATTTTAAAGTTTAAGGGAATGTGTTTGTTTCCTTTTGGAAATCTTGACAGCTTCCTTGTTCCTTGTCGGCAATTTGTTACACATCACACTTTTACAAGAAACACTACACTTCCTATTCATCTTAACTGCCCTCGGCATTTATTTTTGGTAACTTGCAGGCAGTAGTAAAATTTCATCCAGATTTTTTCAACCATCTATCGAACCCACCGTGACCCTCAGTTTTTTCAGAAATTTTCCAATATCTCAAACCTTGTCTATGTCAACAAGTCTTTACTCGATGCCTTTGCTACTCCCAATTTTGTTTGCAAGTCTCCTTCAGTTCCTCAAGACTGTCCCACCACCTCCTTACGCTAAACAATACCTTTCTGGTCTGGTCTCAGTTTGAGGATCGTTGCTTCCAGCCTCTCTCCGTCATTAGATTCTCCAAGAATAGCTTCAAAAATGGGAAAAGAGTACGAAGGAACAATTTTAAGAATCGAAAAAAATTAAATATTTTAACGTCGCACTTTTAAACCTTGCTCATCTTAAGATGATTGATTAATTGATTGTCTGAAAAGTAGCTGGAATATGAACTAACTCTTTCACTGAACTGATGTAATTAAAAAGAACATTTAACGGAAGAATTAGGCACTTGATTGCACATTGTAAAAAAGTTTAAAAAGTATTTTTTAAATGGATCATCAATTTCCTCCTTAAATTCAATTATCCTTATCAGATTTTGTGTATAAAGGATTTGCTGTGTAGCTTATCACGTCAAAACGTCTCAAATCACTTCACAGGAATTACAGGATGTACAGTGTAGTGATTGTATATTTTATAGGCAAACATAGCAACCAATTTGAGCACAGTATGTTCCATAAACAGCCACAAACTGAATCACCATTCTTATCTTATCTGCAGGTTTGTTGGCCAATACACCATAAGAAACCCCCTTCAATTTTCGAACTGTGCCAAGGGAGGTTTTAACGTCCAGCTAAACGGGCAGACAGTATCTCAGTTTAATGTTTAAATCCGGCTTTTAAATAAACAAAAAGAGACTTTAAAAAAAATAAAGGATTGTGAAATTGATATTGCTGTGTCAATACAAACTTCAGGTGACTGTATTCCGTACTAATATTAACTTACATAACACATGAGGTGTGTACAATACACACTTAGTAGGAAACTGGGTAGGATATTCACAGTTGTCAATTAATGGGCTGGCAGCAACCAGCAGTCATCAATTAAACTGTCATCAACAAAGTTTGTAGCACACGAGGCTGCCATTCAGGCCATCGCCCTTGTGCTGATATTATTATTATTATAGCTATTTACTCTAATTTAATTAAAGGGCCTTTCCTTTTTTTCAAAAAATAGTGTTCGATAAACAAAATAATCTTAATTACCTCTAATCACCCGAAGAACAGTGTGCGGCTGATCTAATGAGATTGCCAATCCCAAAGCCTTTAGATAATTATTCTCGTGCAACATGTTTGACAATTCTTGTTGCCTAAGAAAAAGAAACATGAGAAATCTATTAGGTTCATAATCAGCAACATATCCATTTCTTGCTCAGCCCTCTGAACTCACCAACCCCGTGCCTCCAGTGATGTAAACACAATTACAAGCTCAACAACTAAATAATAATAATAATCTTTGCATTTGATATAGCACCTTTCACGTCAGGATGACATCTCAAAGCGCTTCACAGGATTTTATTGCGAAGTCAAGTGACTGTGTATTTGTGGGCGAAACAGGGCAGCCAATTTGTCCCAGACAGCCACGAAGTGAGTGGACAATTTTAATATGTGGGAATGTTGGCATTCGCTGACCTTTTTCACGGAGGGCAACTCCTAATGAGCGCTTTGCGGAGACGGAGAACAAGCGACGGAGGTAACTGTACGTACTGCATAAACCATCGGCTTTCAGGTGGCATTTAAAAGGAAAATAAGTAGAGCAAGGTGGAAGGTGGGATGACTTGAGCAGTTTCAGAGGGTGGGAGAATGCTGGCTGAAAGCTCAGGCGGCAGTGGTGGGGAGAGAGGATAGCCAAGCGAACCATGTCACAAGTGTTTATTAGTAAATAAAATGCCCACGTTTCTCATGACAAAATAGGACAACATTCTTCAAACCCAATGTGTAACTCACTGGTTAGAGCCAGTCAATCACAGGAGCTTAAAGCACAAACCTGTTGGCATTCAAACCTCTCCTGTTCTCTCCCACCTAATACTCCTCGCATTTTTTGCATTTGACAAATCGCCTTATCACGTCTTCGACACGTTATGTGATGTTAAAAATCGTGCAAAAATGCAGTTGGGTTTCCCTAAAACGGGTCACTGGCTGAGGGTATGTGGCATTATTATTTCTTGGGCAAAAAAAAAGAACAAAGTTCCTCCTTCTCCTCGACCGAACAATTTCAGGACCAAGAGGCCAGACAAATAACTCATTCCCAACAGCATGATAAAATAACGGCACCATTCAGCAATGCAATCTGTTTGTCATTTATTTATTTCTTACTGACTTATTTGGAAAGCTCTCTCCCTGAAAGCTTAAGCTAAATAACTGTACAAACAATGAGCCGGCATCCTACACACACACACACACACACACACCGAGCCGATAAATACACCCACGGCCAACGCAGCTCACCAGTCAACCATTGATACAGATAAAGGATGACCAACAATTGTTGGACAAAATCTGGAAAGACTGTAATAAAGTCACTTACATTTCTCTCCTCTCAGAGCTAAGTTAAGAGAAATCGACCAACCGCTTGTGAAACACATTTGAAGAAAATAAAAGAATTTCTGGCTTTTTTGGTTCACTTACTTCAGAATCTGCTCTTCCTGTATGGCCTGTGCCTCAGCGAGCTCCGTCTCTGTCACGTCCTGAAATAAACGCACAAATAACACTTAATCGGGTGTATGTCTGGGATTGGGTTTCAAAAGTGGCTTGAAAGTGATGAATCGCTTGTTTTCATCCTCTCCCCTCTCGACGCCCCCCCCACCCCCACCAATATAACACAGGAGGTAACAAAGAGGGGAGGGAGAGAGAGAGAGAGCGTGAGAGAGAGAGCGCGAGCGAGCTCAAAGCACAGGTGATACCACAGATGTAACATCAGTGACTAAAGCCTTTAAATTATTTTTAGTTTAACCGCCGTCTCCCTCCTACCTTCCAGAAGATGATAGACGAATCTGCCGAGCCAGTGACCACCAGATCGTCCCCCTTGTTACTGTGGAGGCCCCACACCTTGCCTTCATGGGCGTCTAATGTCTTCACACACTCATTGGTTTTGATGGTCCACAGCTTCAGGAGACCATCAGACCCGCTGGAGACAACAACAAATCACATTTGTACAACAACAACTCGCATTTATACAGCAGCCTTCACGTGGGGTAGAGACCCGGAGAGCTTGACAGTGGCGGAGTCTGACCCCCGAGCAAGAGGGAGGTGACCGTAAGCACAATCGAAGAGGAAGGTCTTTAGGCGGGGTTTGAAGGTGGGGATGGAAGGACGGGACAAGGCGGAGGGAGGGGGCAAGGCGGAGGGAGGGGGCAAGGCGGAGGGAGGGGGCAAGGCGGAGGGAGGGGGCAAGGCGGAGGGAGGGGGCAAGGCGGAGGGAGGGGGCAAGGCGGAGGGAGGGGGCAAGGCGGAGGGAGAGAGGGGCAAGGCGGAGGGAGGGAGCAAGGCGGAGGGAGGGGGCAAGGCGGAGGGAGGGGGCAAGGCGGAGGGAGGGGGCAAGGCGGAGGGAGGGGGCAAGGCGGAGGGATTGTAGGAGAGAGTTCCAGAGTTTCGGGGCATAGTGGCTGAAGGCGCGGCCACCAATGGAGCGTGGAGCGATGGGGCCGAGGGATAAACAGGAGGCTGGAGCCGGCCGAGCGGAGGCAGTGGAGTGTAGCGCCTTTCACGTCAGAAGGATGTCCCAAGGGACTGATCACCAGAGAGACCAGAAACAAGCAATAGTAAAGCGCTGGTGGTGTGGCCCTAAGCGAATGCTGTCTTCCAATAGAAGCAAAAGGGCCTCCCAGTGAGGAGGCGAGGGCCCCGCTCTTGGCCTGTAAAGACGCTGGAGGTACCTTGACAGGAGCTGAGTTCCGTGGCTGACGAAAATTATTTTCAAGACGGAGGCATCGTGGCCTTCGAAGGTCTGCAAACAACACAAATAAAATTCGGTTTGGGTTTGGTCATCATGTGGAAAATATCCTGCTCCTGTAAGCCTTGTCACAGCTACAGCAAAGGAGGTCCCTTCCCACAAAATGGCCCCTCTCTTTCTCAGTCACTTAACAGCAGCAGCAACAACACATTACATTTATACGGCGCCTTTCACATCGGGAGGACGTCCCAAGGTGCTGGACAGTCAGGAATTTGGACCTGAGCTGGTGGATGGGATCAGGAAGGGTGCAGGGCAGGGAGGATAGGGGCAGGGGCGTGACCGAAGGCGCGACTGAAGAAGAGGGTCTTGAGACGGGCCTTGAAGGAGGCGAGCGAGGGAGGGAGGGAGGCCAAGTGATAACTACCTTTAAGCACCCGAAGTCTTTGAGCCCCCAGAGTCTGATGGTGCCGTCTGCGGAGGAGGTGGCGAGGACCTGGTCCATGGGGGAGAACTGGACGGCCCAGATTCCGCGCTTGTGCCCCCGAAACACACCCAAGAGGGCAAGGTCAGAGGCTGAGAACAGCTTGGCCATTCTGTCCTGAGAGCCGGTGGCGATCAGTTTATTGTTGGGAGACACCACGATACTGTTTACATCCTGCGAGAAACAAAGGATGAAACGTGAACTCACTTTCCTCTCTCCATAGATGCTGTCTGACCTGCTGAGTCTTCCCAGAACAAAGAGTCGTTGGTGAATCATATTCCCATGTAAGAGCTTGAAAGGAAGGATGATTGTGGTTCACCTCTCCCTCACAGGCAGGCAAACACAACGGTGTCTGGGCACCGGCAACACAATATCCCGAGGTCAGAAGAGACTTACTTTATCGTGTGCCTTCTCAGTCAGGTGAGCGTGGAGGACCTGGGGTTCTGCGATTTGCTCGCCCCCCTTGGCACTGACGGTGTCTGGGAGGTTCCACAGCTTAATGGTACAGTCCTGGCTCCCACTGACCACAAACCTGGCTTTCAACCTGTAATCGCACAACCTTCATCAGCCTTCAGGAGACTGGCGACCGAGTCGACAACAACATAAACTTCTATAGGGCCCTTCACGTCGGCCGGCGTCTCTAAGCACTTAATCCCAAAGTCCACCCAAAACTCAATTTAGTGGAAGCTACAGCGAGCAATTCGGCACTGTACATAAACAGCAAAAAAAAAAATGTGGTCACTCAATCTGGTGACACTGCTGTGTGCAATTGGCAGTAGCTTTTCACCCACAAAATACGTAGTCACTCCACTTTACAATATATCCTGTGAAGCGCTTTGAGACTTCTCGACGTCCCGCTAAGGCGCTGCATCAAATGCAAGGATTATTATTGTTATTGCTATTATGAGCAATTGGCAATAAACATACAGGAACAATCTACTGCAAGGATTATTATTTGTTTCCATTGAATCGACACAGCTCGATCGCCTTATGTAAGGGGCAGTGTAGTTTGGGTCATTTTTTTAATACTTTGACAGAAAGCGGGGTGAGAGTCAAAGGAAAGCAGGATCTTCCATACCGTGAACAGGATATGATGCCAACCCCATTGGCATGACCTTGACCCTGTGCCATGCAGATCACTGCTCCAGTCCCCTTACTCATCCTCCAGACTCGAATGGTTTTGTCCTGAAACGAGGAAGGAAAATGCCCGAAGTTTTAGTTGGTGTTGCAAAAAGCGGGTGAAATCCTGATCAGGTCCATCGTGTTTGAAAATATCCCGACTAGATACACAATGCAGAGAAATACACTAACCTTAGAACAACTAGCAAACATGGTGCCTTTATGAAACACATCCAGGGCTAATACAGTGTCTGAAAGAAAAAAAAGTAAACGTTCTGCTTACAATACACAGCACAGATTTATTATTCAACAGTTCATGAGAGTAAGGTAACTTAGCATCTAGTTTGCCTACGAAACACACAGTCACTACAACTGCCAGTAAATCCCGTGAAGCGCTTTAAGACGTCAGTCAGCCTGACGTGAATTCAAATGCAAGGATAATTAGTATGTTTTCATTATTATTTGGTTTAAGTGTCAACAATAACCGCATCAGTGTAGATGAAGTGAAAATAGTCAAATTGACCGGAGTAGGGCATTCAAAACTGGAACGATGCTTCAGTGGGGAAGGAAAGCTAAAAAAGAATGTATATATTAAAAAAAACTATCTCCTTTGAATGCCATTTTGTCCTTAAAGTTGAATAAATTGTATGAAAGTGATTTGCTTGCACCAGTGCTGCTGAACAAACTCTAACCAGCTAAAACAGTGAAGGAAGCCTCACTGATAGTCCTGTTCGCAGTTAGTGTGAGACCATCGAAGTTCTGCCCTTCAAAAGGCATCAGTGCTCTGTGAAATATAGTGCGAGTGCGCCATACTGTGGCGTAAACATGTTACTACATGAGTGCGTGGGGGGTGGGGGGGTGGAGAGGGGGGGCGTGGGGTTGGATTCTGCACCACTGCATTTTGCCTTCTACTTTACTAAGGAGATAAATGTCAGTGAATATCACACAACATAAGCTTTGAAGATAGCAGACATTTGCCCGTGGAAAAAAATACTTTAAATTATGAAAAGCAGGACGACTGCGTATTTTGTGGGGGGGGGGGGGGGGGGGGGGGAGAAACGCGGCAGCCAATTGCGCACAGCAGTGTCCCACATAGAGTCGTGGATTGAGCGACCAAATTATGATGATTATTATTACACACACACACCGACAAGCTGGTAAATTTGCTGATCTAAGAAACATTTCCCCTCTAAAAGTGCTGTGCTGAAACCTACCGCACGCAGAGAGATCGTTAATAATTTAAGAAAGTACAGAACAAGCGAGTGCTGTTTTGCCGATAATACTACTACTACTAATAATAATCCTTGCATTTGATTTAGCGCCTTATCACGTCTTCGAGACGTCTCAAAGCGCTTCACAGGACGTACCGTTAAGTGAATTGACAGTATATTTTGTGGTGGACATCACCGCCGCTCTCTCTCTCCCAGACACAGGTAAACGTTCCAATCAGGTAGCGCTTGACACTCACCTGTGTGCCCGTAAAGGATCTGGCAGTTTAACGTGGCAAGCTCAAACACCTTGAGCTGTGGGCTGTTAGTGGCCACCACAATGTGTGTGTCAGCAGCTCCCAGGAACTTCACATCCAACACCTCATCATTGTAACCTACAAACTAACAGTGAAGAGGGAAAAGAAAGCCTTAAAAACAGCGGTCTGCTCTTTCAATTTATGGTTATTTACAGATAATGAACGGAACCTGTCCTTTGTTTATTGATAAACCAGCGACTTCTCCCTACAGCTACAGTACTATCTTAATATATTCTGTGTGCTCTGCACTGGTAGCACAAAGGACTTCCTATCGGAAGCATTTCTGGGCTCAACCTTAAGAGGAAAAGGCAGAAGGGCAAATGATACCAGCATTTAGGAACATGGACCTTCACCCTCCAGTTTCCTACTTGTAGCTTTGCCCAGCTCGACAATGAAAAGCAATAGTGACTTGCCCCAGGTTATCCACTAGCAACGACGTCAAGTGCTTAAGCAACGACGTCAAATGCTTAAGAAGCGCGTGATTAGCAAGGCTGAATTTCATCAACTAATGGACAACAGGTATAATGGGAACTGGATTTGCTTGAATTGCTGCGAACCTGCTGGTGGAGGGTCAGAGTGTGGAGGTCATGGAAGAGGATGTTGTGTTCGGCGGTGACTGTGGCGACGTGGTTTGTGGCTGGGACCAGCACACATTGGGTCAAGGCTCGAGTGTCTGTATCTTCGTCACTTTTCTTCTTGGGTCTCCCGGCTCTGGACTGGGAATAAACACATCTTCCCGAGCGAGCTTCCCAGACTCGAAGGATCCCTTTGGGCAAAGAGAGAGAAAAGAAGCACGCCGTTCAATGCCAACGAAATAATAATAGTAATAATCCTTGCATTTGATATAGCGCCTTATCACCCCTTCGAGACATCTCAAAGCGCTTCACAGAATATACTGTTAAGTGAATTGACTGTATATTTTGTGGGAGAAACGCGGCAGCAAATTGCACACAGCACACAGACAGTCGTGGATTGAGCGATCCAATTATTTTATTTTTTAAAGAGATTATTACCCCCTGAAATTGACTCGCAACTTTTAAATGCATGGCCTCTGCAATCTGATTTCAAACAAAAGTATTGGTGTAAACAACAACAAATGACATTGACATGGCGCCTTTCACGTCAGGAGGACATCCCAAGGCGTTGGACAGTCAGGGATTTAGACCCAAGCAGGGTGATGGGATCAGGAGGGGTGGAGGGTAGGGAGGGTAGGCAAGGTGAGCTGTGTAAGTAAAAATTTGGCACCTACCTTTATTGCCGGCAGTGATAAAATGATGATCTTTACCCTTCACCCCCAAGGCAGAGAAATCTCCATCTGCTGGCAGCAAAACTACTGCTTCTACAGTCTGGTAACGGGGCAAAGAGTTGCAAGTAATTAAAATGGAACCAAGGTATAAGAAGCAATTACTAAGAAGCTTAATAAAGCAGTTGCCTGTGCCGAGTTGGTTGACCTTAGCAGCACAGGAGTCACGATCGATCTCACATGGCCATTTTCATTCCTACGAGTTCTTTGTGCACCTCACCTCATATACAGGAACAGTCTTCTGTGACTTGTAGGTAGTTAAATCCCACACGGTGCAGATCTTATCACGGCCCGAGCTGAGGAAGATACAAAAAGCATATTTTACCCAAATCAGCAGAGGACGTGTACTGTACAAGAGGAAAAATACTGCAGATGCTGGAAGTAAAAACAGAAGCCGCTCAAGCCGGTTGAGATATTAGACGTTTTTATTTCTGCACGAGTTAGAACATGTGGAATGCGGCTGCTTGTTCAGGTAAGACTTAAGTTACTCCCAGTTTTGCATCTGTTACGACAAATTACATTTACACAACGCCTTTCACATCGGGAGATGCTGGACAATCAGGGATTTTGGACCTGAGCTGGGGGTTGGGTTAGATTGGGGTGGAGGTGGGGGGTGGTTGAAGATCAGGATAGAGAGTGGCTGCAGAGGAGGGTATTACAACAGTCACCTACAAAATGCGTAGTCAATACATTTTGCAGTAAATCTTGTGAGACGTTCTCCTGATGCGAAAGGCACGATATCAAATGAAAGGATTATTATTATTATTATCATCATCGATAAGCTAGCAGTCCTCATAGTCTGTTAAGAGGCACAGTACCTGATCATTGTATTTCCGTCTGATGTGAATGCCAGTGAGGTCACAGCACTGTAGTGAGCATCCAGCACCGTAATACACTTACTGGTGCTCAGATTCCAGAGTCGAATCTTACAGTCCATGGACGAGGAGAAAAGCTGAAGCCGTGACATGTCGGGGTGGAATTCAACCAGACTGCAGTCAGAGGTATGGGGGGGGAGACAGACAGACAGAGAAACAGAGGAAAGATGAAAGAAAGCATGATCGATTAAAGAATAACAATTTTTGTTGACTCCAACCCATACTGTCATCTCAAACGTACCATCAACGAGGCAGGCAGTGAAATCCCTTCTGCTGACCTGGCCACTCGATGTCACACCAACCGGCTTTCCCTGCGCGCATTCATACCACCACCCGTCTGCAATTGTCAGCGCTCTCCTCATGCATTTTACTGGGCCCTGTGACAGCGCAGCACAAATCCCAAGTGGAATCACTTTTCCCTGGTAGTATTATTTTTTTAAATAATTTGTATAATCATTTTACAGAGAACTCCTTCTGAGCTGTAATATTCCATGATGCTATTCTACAAGACACACACACACACTAGTGTAGTATACTAAGTGTAAACTAGTTTTGAAATCAACAGTGATGTTAAGAACACACAAATCCACAGAATATTTTGAGTGTGATGAATGACAGTGGGGAAAAGGCTCAAAAGAGAAACAAAAGTGCTGGCAAACGCTGGTTCCAGACCACAATAGCAATAGTATAACGATCAGTATGTATAGTCCTGAAATAACTGAAACTACCTGACACTCCATTCAGCAGATAGCTTTTGCTGAGACACTACACGCACTGGGCACAAACTTAAACCCTTTTGCCGCTCTGGTATCTGCGCTACTCATACGCTCACAGATTGATGTAACAGGGGAGTTAAACACGCAGATGAATAGCTTTAGTTTGAAGCATTAAAAGGTTTACTCAGAGTTTAAAGTCTTTTCAGTTTCCTACTTTACTTAATCCCTCAAAATGCACTTGGCATTCACTAAATCCCACTGATTTAACACTTTGGGACCAGAATGCCTCAGACCACATAATTAAATCTTTCCTTACTTGACAACACCAGAGGATCCCTTCAGGTTGTGGGTGCAGTACTGCTTGATAACATCCCAGATTTTGATGGTGCTGTCACAACCTCCTAAAGCAATAAGAAACGTACAGTGAGACATCCACTGCTTCCAATCAGATCACAGGATGAAATCAATGGCACGCACGCGTGTGTGTGTCCGCGTGTGAAAGAAGATCAAGGTCCATCCACCTTCACCTTCCATCATCCCCGGCAGTCGCTTGACATGTCATGTCCCAAACCATATACTGTGTCTCCCAGATATCATTTTCTAGCAGAAATCGATCTCATTTGAAGAGGTGGATGGAGCGACACGACATAAGTCCTACCTGTGGCCAATAGAGTTGAGGTGGAATCGAACGTCATGCTGGCCATGGGGGCCGAGTGAATGGCTTTCCAGGTGCGAGTGCACACGTTCTCTCTCCAGTTCCATTGCTTCAGCAGCAAAGCCCGACTGCCCGTCACCAACATCTGTCAGGGAACACGTGGCCAGATAGCAAAATGTCATGATACTATTTACAATACCTAAAACGTCTTTTAAGAAATGATTTTTTTTTCGATAATAGGGTAGATATCACAACGTTTTGGTCACCCTGTATTTTTGTTACTATTATTATTATTGTTGTTATTATTATAACACCCTGTATAATTTGTGCAGCTCTGCCAACCTAGATCTCTGTCTACCACTTACTGGGAGAATTATAAATGACTTAGGCTTTACTAAAACACGACTCCATAAATAACGGTTTACGAAAATAAGACACCAAAGGAATCTCATCTTATACAGATCTTATTCTGAGGCCCTTGTTACACTAGTTAAGATGAAGGCTGAAAGGAAAAAGACTGTTTGCTGCTGCATGAGATGCTGATCTTCACACAACTGGCATTTAAATATATACCTCATCATCGGGGCTGATGCTGAAGCAGGTGATGTCTTCTTGATCTTCCTGTCAAACAGAAACGGAAAAATGTTAGTTGCTATCAAAGCAGGTCAGAACTTGTGAAACCATCACATATTTAAGTGGTCCTACAATCTAATTGTCTGACTCTTTAAATAATCAAATCATTCTAGTCCCTTTCAGTGGAATGAGCTCAAAATGTAAACAACAACAACAACAAGATTCCATTTATAAAGCGCCTTTCACGTCAGGAGGACGTCCCAAGGCGCTGCACAGTTGGGTCATGACCCGAGCAGGGGGGAAATGGTCAGGGTGAGGGGAGGGAGCGAGGAGGGGGGAAATGGTCAGGGTGAGGGGAGGGAAGGGAGGGAGCGAGGAGGAGGAAGAGAGTCGAGAGGGGAGCTGAAGGCACGGTCAAAGAGAAAGGTCTTGAGACCGGCCTTGAAGGAGGAAAGGGAGGAAGCGGCGAAGGCACTGGGGATGGAGTTCCAGAGCCTCGGGGCTGAGAGGCTGAAGGCCCGACCACCGATGGTAGTGCGGTTTGGGCGGGGGACGTTATAGCACTGAAGTAAAGCTACATTGTTGAAGGCCACTGTTTATTTTCCCGCTTGTGTAGGGACGTAAAGGGGACTCCACATCCAAATGACAGGAGCTGTGAAACTTTTATTTCATTGATTTCTCACCTGCTCAATGCTCTGGGTGATTTTTCCTGTTCCAAGATCCAAGACATTAATCTTTGTCCCAAAACTGCAGAACATGTACTTTCCATCTTTATTGATCTGCGTTAGAAAAAATAATAGTAATAACTTTTCTTATTTTAGGAAACTCCAGTTCAATACAGTTTTGTATTAAAAAAAATACTCATTTATAATAATCTTTGTCACTAAAACTACAACTTAGCAGCGCTAAAAGATCACAAGGGAATCCATTTGTTTTCACGTGTTATTGCCCAACACAGCGAAGGGAGACACCAAAAGAAAACTACATTCATATTTTGAAATAAAAGCTGTTACCTGTACTTTGCCTCCTTTGTAAAAAGGTTCAATCTTGCCAGAGACAGCGTAGCTGGAAGAAATTGGATTTTAAGAAGTTATTCCCCCCAAAATTATTTGATTTAAAAATAATGATCCTCACCCGTGTCTTCAAATCCCTTCACGCCCTGGCGCTTCCCAACCTCTCCGATCTTCTTACCCTCCCCCACCCCAACCCACCCCACCACCCGTGGCCTCCATTAGACTGGTTCCAGCCTCTGGCACGTCCCTCTTCCCAATGCGTTCAGCCACTACGCCCTGAAACACTCTTCCTCTATTCCTCCTTCCCCAACTTCAGGTCCCACCTGAAGACCTTCCTCATCAACTGTGCCTACGGTCACCACCCCCCGGCTGGGTGTCCGGCTCCGCTCTGGGACGCTGCCCTGCGTGAGGCGAACTAAACAGACGCAAGTCGCTGCCGCTGCTGTGGTTAATAAAATTAAATACTCTGAGAACAGACACAGAGAGGAATGTTACTGCAAAACACCGTCACAGCCTCTGACAGACTGACTCTCCCCCTCCCTGACAGACAGACAGACAGACAGACAGGGCTCTGATTGATTGAATCTCTCCCTCATTCTCCCTGTCTCCGTCCCCCCCTCTCTCTCTCTCACTCACTCTCTCCCTACTTCCCTCCCTCCCTCCATCCACCCCTTTCTCTCCCTCACTCCATCCCATTCTCTCGCTCACTCTCCCTCCCTCCCTCCATCCGTCCCACTCTCTTCCTCCCTCCCTCCATCCATCCCACTCTCTCCCTCACTCTCTCCCTCCCTCCATCCCCCCCCTCTCTCTCCCTCCCCCCCCTCTCACTCTCTCCCTCCCCCCTTCTCACTCTCTCCCTCCCCCCCTCTCACTCTCTCCCTCCCCCCCTCTCACTCTCTCCCTCCCCCCCCTCTCACTCTCTCCCTCCCCCCCCTCCATCCCCCCCCCCCCCTCCATCCCCCCCCCCACTCACTCCCTCCCCCCCTCTCACTCTCTCCCCCCCTCTCACTCTCTCCCTCCCCCCCTCTCACTCTCTCCCTCCCCCCCTCCATCCCCCCCCTCACTCACTCCCTCCCTCTCTCTCACTCCCTCCCTCCCTCAGTCACTCCCCGCTGCCACTCACTTGCTTTTGAACTGCATGGCGCTGCTCGCCATGCTGGCCGCTCTGGCCTGGCCCGGCTCTAGAGGCCTGGGGCTGGAGTTGAAGGGCTCGCGGGGCTGGAGACGGCTCTTCTCTCTCTCTCTCTCTCTCACACACACACACGCGCACAGGGCGCCGGGGCCGAGCCGCACGCTTCTCCCTACAGCTTCCGGCGCTCTCTGAGTACGTCACGCTGGCTTCCGGTCCAGTCCCCATGGCAACGGTATCAACAATCAACGGTATCCTCTCCTCCAGAGACCCCTCACTGAGAGCAACAACAATAATATAATAATAATAACCACAATAATATAATAATAATAACCAAATCAATAATAATAATAACCACAATAATATAATAATAATAATAATAACCAAAATAATATAATAATAATAACCACAATAATATAATGATAATAACCAAATCAATAATAATAACCATAATAATATAATAACCACAAAAATATAATAATATAATAACCACAATAATATAATAATAATAACCAAATGAATAATAATAACCACAATAATGTAATAATAGCCACAATAATGTAATAATAACCACAATAATGTAATAATAATAACCACAATAATATAATGATAACCACATCAATAATAATAATAATAACCACAATAATAATGTAATAATAGGAGGGGTTTCTCCTGGTATCAGGTCAGCTGGAGAGGGAGCGAAGATTGGCAGATCCTTTGGGAGGTGGGGTTTGCCACTAATTAATGCGGATTTAATGTCTTCAACCTGCAACTGAGCAGGTGGGAACCTATTATCGGAACCAGTTGAACCCAGAAGGAAAGCACCATGGAAAAGGTGATGGAAGCAGAAACACTAACTTTTATCACGGACCAAGGAATGCTGACTGTTTGTCTTCTGAATTGTTCTCAAGTTCTATTGATCGCGTTTATTTCTCTCCTCCCTCCCCACCCACCCAACTTTGCCCTATAATTTCTATTTTTTTTTGCTCTTATTTGATGGGCTGGACCTGTGGCAGATGCTGTGTGAAAGAATGATATAGACTGAGGGGTGCGTTCAGGGTTTTTATGGAGTGGGGGGTATTTGTTGTCTTTGCACAGTGTCTTGGGAGCACTGTAAGTGAATTGAGGGTAATTGCTGTCAACTTGTGACTGTCATTATGGTCATACACAATGACTACACAATATCCATACATATATAGCAGCAATGTCCCACAAACAGCAATGAAGTGAATGACTAAACCACGTTATCTGGACTTTTTTTTTGTGTGGCCAGGACAACAGGGAGAGAAAGTCCCTTTTCAATTCATGTCATGGGATCTTTCAACAACCTGACAAAACTTCAAGCAAAAGGCAACAAAGCTCGTTTTAACATGACCATACCTTCTAAACACAAGAGTATTGCCTTTTTACTGTAGGGCATTTCCAGCATAATCCAACCCAGCCCCTAATGCATTCAGTGCAGTCTTTTCAATTCGGTCTATTAACAGTCCAGGGACATTCTCTCATTTCAGCGCCATCCATGGGATTCTGTATTGTGTGATGGTTTCAAAACCAAATCAGTAGGATTTTGCTTGTGTAAAAAAAAATGCTAAAAAGGATTCTCACAGCTCCACAGCACACTGAGGTCCAGTTCAGACAAGCAGAGACAAGTATCAGGTCAGCTGGAGAGGGAGGAAGATTGGCAGATCCTTTGGGAGGTGGGGTTTGCCACTGATTAATGTGGATTTAATGTGTTCAACCTGCAACTGAGCAGGTGGGAACCTCCAGCATTGGGACCAGTTGAACCCAGAAGGAAAGCAGCATGGAAAAGGTGATGGCAGCAGAAACACTAACTCTTTTTTATCACAGAGCAAGGAATGTTGACTGTTTGTCTTCTGAATTGTTCTCAGTTATATTGATTGCATTTAATTCTCTTCCCCCCCCAAAAAAAATGTTGCCCTTATAATTTCTGTGATTTTGTTCTGCTTTATTTATTGATTTCACCCTGACCATTTCCCCCCCATGCTCGGGTCCTGACCCAACTGTCCAGCGCCTTGGGATGTCCTCCTGACTTGAAAGGCGCTCTATAAATGGAATCTTGTTGTTGTTGTGATCGAATGATTTGATGCTGGGCTTCTGATGGATGCTGTGTGGATGGATGGATGAATGAATTGCATGAACGATGCACAGACTGGGACGGTTGCGTTCGGTTCATTTTGAATCGCTGTTGTTTGCGCATTTTTTTAATCAAGTTTCACAAGTAGAGTTTAGTTTTTAATCTACTCTCTCCCCCCCACCACACACACACACCCTCAAACAGAAGACACCCCATTCATAAGCTACTGCCCATCTCTTGTTATTCCCCCCCCCACCTCTAGCCCCCAAAGAAAGGCATGGAATTTCCCAGAAGCTGAGCCTCCCCGTGTTGTCTCCTGTGTTGCAGGGCCATGGATATGATGTTGAACTCTTCACGAGTGTCCCAGACCCTGTGTTTATCTGCCCGATCTGCCAGGGTGTCCTGAACAATCCCGTGGAGCTGAACTGCCAGCACTTCTTCTGCTATGCCTGCATTGTGAAGTGGTTCAAGCGGTAAGCACCGGGGCGCTGGGCTGTGAGTCGCTGTGGGTGTGTGTTAGTGTGCTAGTTAGTTAGTTGGTGAGTGTGCTAGTTAGTTGGTTTGTGAGAGAGTTAGTTAGTGAGAGTGTTAGTTAATGTTGAATTGAAAGTCACTGATGAGCGAATGGAAACTGGAATTCCAGTTGGGATTGAATTCATTTGGTGTTCTATTTCCCTTCTAGACATTTTTCTTTTGCATTTCTCTCTCTCTCTCTTGCCATTCTCTTCCCGCTCCACCATTTTGGGGTGGTGTTGAAAATATCCAACTTTGCTTGAAATGCCTAATTGGAAACTATTTTGTAATGTTGCATTTAGCTTGTGGGCAATGAGCCGGGGGTGTGGAGGTGAGAGCATGTGAGAGAGCCTGTCCCTCTCTGGCAGTTTTGCAGTGCAGAAGAATAACCCTTGCGTTTGATATCGTGCCTTATCACGTCTCGAGATGTCTCAAAGCGCTTCACAGAATATACTGTAAAGTGTAGTGACTGTATTTGTAGGCGAAGGCCCATTTGCCTAATTCCTCTGCTGGAGATGAGATCTTTCACTGGTGCTAAACACTCTAATCTCAATTGCCTGCTCTTCTTGTACATTGTTCTGCCTGAAATATTTATCCCCAAATCCCTTTTGAATGCTTCTGTGGATCTTTGCTTCAATGGCCACATGTAGACAGCTTGTTGCACCTCCTCTGTGTGTGTGATGTGATGGGGGATGTAGTTTCATGGTACTGTGCGGTGCTCTGTCTGATGGGCACCGTGTGTAACTCGCTCTGCCCGCAGGTCCTCCCTCTGCTCCTCTCCTCCTCTGAAAACCACCTAAGTCACTCTATGCTGACTATCCAATATAGCGCTGGGGAGTGCTGCGATATCAGATGAGAGATTTAAGCCTGTTCGCAGTCCCTCTGCTTCGCATCCCCCCCGCCCCCCTCACCTTCTTCAAGACCCATCTCAAGACCCTACTTTTCGACTGTGCCTTCGGTCACCCTCCTACCCCTACCCTCCCCGCACTCCACCCCTTCATGATCCCAATTTCCAGCTTGGGTGTGGATCCCTAGCTGTCTGGTGCCTTGGGAAGTCCTCCTGATGGGGAAAGGTGCTATATAAATGTAAATTGTTGTTGTTAAAGATGCTGTGGCACTGTTTGGGAAGTTGAGGGAGTTACTCCTGGTGTCCTGCCCAGCAATTCCTCAGATAAAGTAGCTCAATGCCTTTGTGGCTGATTGTGGGATGTCGCCATGAGCAAACTGGCTGCCGCGTTCACTAATAAAAATTTAAAAAATCACTCTTCCACACTTGACGGTCCAATCCTGTGCAGCACTTCGAGACGTTTCAACAATGTGATAAGACGCTCTACGAAATGTAAAAATTATTTCATTCTCTTCTGACTTGAATGGGTTAATTGCGATATGGGAAACCCATTTTTTCAATAAAAGACTTGCGTTGCTGCTTGATTGGGTGAGGTGAAGGTGCAAAGATCTCGGAGTGAGGAAGAGTATATGAATTGACGTGCACTCCTCACTATGCAATTGATTTTCTTTAGGAAGTGTGAGTGTCCATACTGCCGGAAACGTACAAAAGCAATGGCTCGGTCTGTGGTGCCAATAATCCAGAACATGATCGGTCGACTGATGATGAAGGTAAATCCAGTGCTATAGTTATAAACGTGTGTGTTTATAAGTGCATCATTTTAAACGGGGTTGGGGGTGGGGGGGGGGGGGCTGGAATTTGTCTATTTTCTGCTAGAAAATTGTCAACGGCACGACTTGAGCAAGAGACTGCCAGGCTGGTGGAAGGTGAACTGCTTGGACCTCGGTCTTCTTCCGTCTGGCAAATTCTTCTGTTCTTTCTGTCCCGCGCGCACAGTGTGGGAACACAATCCATGGCTGCCCGGCTACTTTTCCACTGGAGCAGTACGCGACCCACAGGAAGGTGTGTGAGTTTAGGTTGGCGAAGTGCGAGTGTGAAGGATGTCCTGCCATAATGCCCCACAAGGACCTGCCGGCTCACAGGCAGGTGTGCGAGTTCTGGAAGCAGCCGTGCAGGATGGGGTGCGGAGCCCAGCTGACCTGGCTTCAGCTGGAGAAGCACAACTGCTACCGGGACATGAAGGCAAAGTACGATGGGGCCATTGCCTACCTCGAATTTTGCTTCAACCGCATGAGCACGATCCTGAAGCACAAAGAGGAATGCTTTTGTCAGGTCGTGTCCATCACCGATGACTATGCAGGTGAGTTGATCACTATTCCCTCTGCGCTTCAGATTGCTGAGATTTCTTTCATCTTATTACGTCTCGAAGACGTGGTGAGGCGCTACATCAAATATTATTATTATTTTTATTATTTCAGAATAGCAGCTAGACCATGGTTTCCTTTTTCCCTCGCTCGTCATCCATCCCCATCATTGGGAAGCACTCAGATACCTTATCCTGTGTGAAGGTCGATAAATAGATGGTGGGGATAGTCCTTGCAGTTGATGCAGCGCTTTATCACGTCTTCGAGACGCCTCAAAGAGCTTCACAGAATATAACAGTAAAGTGTAGTGACTGTATAATTCTGTGAATAAAACAACAATATAAATAAAAAAATGTATAAATATTTTTAAAAATGTTTTTTGATCAGATGAATCGTCAGAAGCGAATGAAGATGAAGAAAATGATGAAGTGGCACCTAACAGTATTAACGAGAACGCGTCTTCAGTCAGTTCGAGATCCAGCAGCGGGTCAAACACAGAACACGATGTCACTCCCAGCAGACCGGAGATCAGGCAGCGGAACAGACACGCGTGTTATGAAGCAGTGGATGGAGCAGGGAACAATGGGGGAGATGAGGCCAGCCCTTCAATCAGCCCCAACACCAGGGCACAAGCTGTTTCCCACAGGCACCGGATCAGACCGCGAGGCCTGCGGATCTTTAGGTGTGCTGTGTTGGCTGTTTGTGTGTTGATTAAAGCCTTAGGGAGACAGACAGTAGAAGCCGAACGTGTTGTGTGTTTCAAGAACAAATTAGATAGATTTCTGTTAGAAAATAATAGTGCCCAGACACCACTAACTACTAAATAATCCTTGCATCTGATATAGATGCCTTTTGGGAAGTCTGGAAGATGTGATAAGGTGGTATATCAAATGGAGGGATTATCATTCTTATTATACAGCGCCTTGTCTTTGATATATCTCGCTTGCAGAATATACTGTCAAGTGGATTCACTGTATTTTGTGGGCGAAATGCAGCAGCCAATTACAAACCGTGGTGGATTGAGTGACCAAATTGATTTTTTTTCTAATTTTTTTGAACAAATTAATATCTTGGGATACAATATATAGATTGGGACATAACTTGTCAAGCGACTGCCGGGCATGGTGGAAGGTGAACTAGATGGACCTTGATCTTCTTTTACTCAGAAAATTCTTATGTTATGTTCTTAAAACAGTGAAGTGGTTCACCAGAACACACAGACGGAAAGAACATAAGACTTTGCTCTTAAAATCAAATGGGTCAGAATACCGACAATCTATTGGGTGGGCACAGTTTGAACATTGCTGGTGGGACTGTGAAACTAATGATTTATCAGTGAATTGGGTTACACATTTACCTTGATTTATAACCTATTACTGAGTCATTCAGGACTTGAAAGTCACCGATTGGAATCCAGGCTAGACCTTGTGCGTTAGCTGATCCTGCAGTCGTGGTGCCAAATGACCTTTGTGCTCCTGGGCTTGCCTCTGTGTTGGTGGTGGCTGGGTGGGGGAAAGAGGAATCTTCAGCCATTTACCAAGCTGACTTCTCATTCCACTAACGTCAATTACATTTGTTCTATTGGTTTTTGAGGTCTTGTAACTTGGGTATCTACCCTTAACAATGGCACGGAGACTGCCTATCATTGGATGAATAAGGGTCACTTTTTCCCCCACGGTTATGTTTTATGCTTTACGTCTTTCTTGTTGCCTCCTAATTCAACCTGGAAGGTGGACAACAACAAATTACGTACATGTGTAAAGTGCCTTTCGTATCAGGACGACATCCCAAGGCGCTGGATAGTCAGGGATTTGGTCCTGGGTTGGGATCAGGAGGGGTGGGGTGCAGGGACGCAGGATTGGAGGGTGATCGAAGATGGGATAGAAGAGGATGGCCTAGTCTAGCCTCCTGGAGGTGGAACTATGGCTTTGGTTGCAGCAGGATGATAGCTCTTGACATTCTTGTTAAAATTGATCTGATTGATTTTTTTTTTCTCCCCCCCCCCCCCCCCCACCCCACTCTGTTGGTTTCAGGCAACGCGTAACTTGGAATCCATTTGACCTGCGTTTTGGATCTGTGTACAGAAGAATGCGTGTTCGACCATACTGCCGATAATGTTAATAAACCTTGCATTTGATTATAGTGCTTCATCACATCATTGAGACATCTCAAAAGGCTTCACAAGATATTGACCTACTGCAGACCATCTAAAGGTTACAGCGCACTGCTTCAGGCACCAGCCTATCTATTTATTTTTAAAAAAAGTTTTTCCCCTAACCCCAACCTTACCCCCCAATCTTTCAAAGCTCTGATTGAGCAAACTTGTGTTTGAAGAGCAGTCTACAGTTCAATGTGTTTAGTGATGGAAATTTGACAATTGTATTTTGTATTGAATAAATAAAATAGTTGCATCTGAAATGTTTCTCTTGTTCCAACATTCGTAGAGTGAGTGACCAAATGATCATTTTTTAAAATGTATTTACAAAGGGTTTATTAACCCTGGGAAAGTGATCTCCCAACTGACTTAACAGCTGGGTTCCTACTTAGCTACATAAACAGAGACTGGTGGAGTCAGGGTTAATAAAGTTGATTTTTTTTGTTAACGTATGAAACAAACACAGACACGAAAAGTACATGTTCAGCAGTTCTGCTGAGCCGTGACCCCAAGCAGAAAGAGCACACTTCGAACGGAACTCTGGCTACGAGTTGTATTGCTTTGGCTGCAATGTCCTTTTCGTTACCCTTCATCTATGCAAGGAACCTCAACAAAACATTTTAGGGTAAGAGCTGGGCTTCAGCCCTCGATCTCTCTCACTGTGAATAGGCCATAGCAAAGGGAGGGGGAGAGAGCGCGTCTGTGGGAATGAACAGTATTCGCTTGCTGATTAAAGTGCAGCTGCTTCCAATTGCCAAACCCTGAGGAGGTAAGTGTGGGGGGGGGGGGGGAGGGACGCTATCCTGCGTGAGGGGTGCTGCATCCATGCAAGTTGTTGTTGTTGTCGTCCCACCTTGTCCTCCGGCATTTCATGTTACGCAAGCAATTGGTAAAATAGTCCCTAAGCTTAAAAAGATTACAAACAAAACAAATAAAGGAAGGGTGGGGTTGGGGAGAGAGAATGCATTGCGCAAGATTTTTGCAAATCTGGAACACTTATCATAATATAATAATCCTTGCATTTGATATAGTGCCTTGAGATGTCTCAAAGTGCTGCACAGAATATACCGTACAGTGTAGTGACTGTACATTTTGTGGGTGAAACGCGGCAGCCAATTGCGCACAGCAGTGTCCCGCAAACAGTCGTGGATTGAGTGACCAAGTTATTATTTCTTTCATTTTTCGAAGGGATTTATATATCTGTTTTTGTTTGTGTACTCGCGTCGGTAAATGTTGAGATTGAATGTTTTCAGGTAAATCTTGATTTATTCTCCGAACGCACTGACTGAATTGCGTTATTTTTTCAAAGAGGAACATTTGTTTTCAGGCAGAGACGAGAGAGAGAGAGAGAGATTGACTGACTTCTCATGCTTGTTCAGGACACAGTTCACTGCTCATCACCGACCTCCCTCCCTCCCCCCAGATTAAGCCAGCGCTCTAAACCACTAAACTCCACCACCATTTAGAGGCACTTATGTTTTAATCTTTGTTTTCCAGACAAAACGAGTTTCTTGTTCTGGACTATATTGCTGCTCCCTACCCACCCCAGGCATAATTCCTGCCCGATTTTAACCAGGCAGGAAGTACAGCCACTACTGTGGTGCCCAAGTTTGCGCTGAGTTTGCTAATCCCAATGATTCATTCACATGACGAAGAAGCCATATCCTGCCACCTGCTTCGTGTTTGCATGCTTGGCAACGTCACGCTCATCTGTGCTTACACCAAATAATCCTAATAATAATAATCCTTGCATTTGATATAGCGCTTTTCACGTCGAGAGGACGTCCCAAAGCGCTTCACAGAACACACTGTAAAGTGAATTGACTGTATATTTGTGGGAAACAGCCGGTTAATGTTCTGCACCCAGGGGATTAATGTAAAAACAATTGCTTGGTTGAGAGAGAGTAGAACAACACTACCCCAGCAAGAGTAAGGGAGGGAATTGGGGAAAATTGGAAGATTTAGGAGAGAAAACATATATTGTACACAGGCTCTTTAAAGATGTTTGGATTTGTCATTTTTATCTTTGTGCTGTTTCCAGGACTTCTGCAATACGGGAGGATGCTTGAAATCATGATCAGAAGCAAAGGTAGTGCTTTTTAAACATCTTTGAACTAAAGTGTGAAGCCGAATAACAAACAGTCGTGGATTGAGGGACCAAACTGTTTTTTGACTGATTATTATTCTCCCCGGAAAGCGATTCACTAATCGACTAATAACTGGGTTCCTACTTCTTGCTCGATAAACACGTGGAGGCGTGTGGAGTAAGGAAACTTGCCTAATGTTTGGCCCTGCCCGGGAATCCAACCCTGTTCCTCTCGCTTGTGAGGCCAGCGCTCTAACCACTGAACTACACCACCGTTTAGAGACACTTATGTTTTAATCTTTGTTTTCCAGACAAAACAAGTTTCTTGTTCTGGACCATATTGCTGCTGCTCTTTGTCAAGGTTTTTGGTGACTGTGATCCGAAACATTGTGAAAGTTGTGTACCAGAGTTTCCACTTGGGATGTTTGTGACCTGCACCAACAAGAACCTAACTACGCTCCCCGATTTACCCATCAACGTGTACGAGCTCCGACTCAGTCACAACAAGATTCCTGCACTGAAAGCTGGAATGTTCGCTAAAGTTGACACCAAGAAGATGACGTTCCTTTATTTTGACCACAACTTAATCATTGAAATCCAAACGGACGCCTTTAAAAAGCTCGCCAAACTGCAATACCTGGACTTGTCTTACAACACACAGCTGAGCAGCCTGAACGTTTCAACCTTTTCCTGGCTGTTAGGTCTGCAGCACCTGAACCTTGAAGTCACGGGTTTAGTCCGTGTAGATCCAGGTGTTTTCCTGAAGCTCTCCGCACTGGAATGGTTACAGCTCTCTGGGAATCGACTCAAACATTTATCATCCAAGCTGTTTGGGGACGTAAGCAACCTCCAGAATTTGAACCTTTCGGCAAATGGTCTGCAGACAATTGAGACCGACCTACTCCACGATCTGAACCATTTGGTGAATTTAAGTCTAGCGGACAATTCTATTGCCACCATCCAGAATTACGCCTTCCAGAATTTGCCACTACTCAAACTTCTGGAATTAAACAACAACAGTTTGATTCAGATGGACATCAGACTGCTGAATCCACTGGTACATCTGACTTTCCTGAGGTTGGAAGGGAATCCTTGGGACTGCACATGTACAGCGGCCGACCTGTATAGTTGGCTCCAGGGTTTTGCCGGGAACGTGTCCGGGCCGCTTTGTTCTATTCCGGATTTTCTCGTTGACCAGGGTGCACTGGGAGACATCGCTTCCAAGTGTTATGACCGTTGCCCCAAGTTTCCTCCTGGGAAGACGTGCTTTTTGCCTCCTCCAACTGGTCTGACTCCAGTCGACATAAACAACCTCATCCTGGACTTCAGACACATGGTTCAGGCATGCATAGGGATCGGTGCCATTTCCCTTATAGTTGTGTGTGTGTTGCTGGCACATAGTGTATTCACTCGAGTTTGGAATCCAAGAAGCCTTTTAAGCGGAGAACACGATTTTGAGTGAATGCAGTAACTCTCTACCACAGTTCCAGGGTTACATGATACAATTCACATCATGGCTCTCATCAGAGCTCAATTTGACTTTATTAACAGGGTCTATTCAGATGAGATGTCTAACCCAGTTTCCATCTGACTCTCCTGGTAGTGTCACCCACAAAATACTCTATATTTTACTTTTATTATTATTTACAGTATATTCTGTGAAGTGTTTTGAGATAACCTGATAAGATGCTATATCAAATGCAAGGAATATTGTTAGTTTCAGGCGGGGGGGGGTTCTTTGATAAATATTCCTCCCTCATATAAATCCATCAAAAAATATATTTTTATTTTAAAAAATTCTGCCTATGAACCTTCATATTGCAATTGATGTGTATAGAAGTTTTGTAATCAATTGAGGAATGTGTGAAAACATTTAAAATGAATGTTCACTGGTCCTTTTTGAATTTGTATTCTGTGATTTCTTTTGCGGTGGCTTGGAATCAGAAAAAATGTTAAGGCAGATGGTGTTTTATAAAGTCAATGAGAAAAGTACATCATCTGCAAGATAGGGCCAGACAGAGCAGAGCGCCAAATGCCAGTGGGAAGGAAGTACACTTCATAGTTGCTGAACACATCACACAATGAAACAGGAAACGCACGTTTGTTAAAACAAATCTTAATTCTTTTGAGTCCAATAACAAAAGCAATTTTAACAATAAATAATATTTATGAATAGTTGATTGTAACTTAAGAGTTCAAAATAAGTGACATGTTCAGTGAACTAGCCGCCATCAACATGACATTAGCAACACACTACTTTTGCTTTGAATGCCTTTATATTGTCAATTCTTCACCTGCTCCTGTTACCCAATCTCTTGTGGTTATTTTGGAAGCGGTTCCTACCTGTAACAGAATAAAAAAATTCACACTAAGTCAGTGAACGGAAACATACAAAGGTCGACAGACCTTAACAGTCCTAATTGCGCTCATGATTTTACCTTCACATTGCAAAGCGCGTTTGTCGGCATGTGGTTTCATTACCCACACAAAGTGGATCACGAGCTAAACATGTCATTTCATCTCGGCACACTTATCATGCACAAGGCAACAGACCAGGCCAATGGCAATTTCCATAGTGTGCCTCAGCGCCAACCAAAGTATAGAGATTGGGACACGACATGCGCCAGCGACTGCCTGGATGGTGGAAGGCGAGTTGGATGGGTCTTGGTCTTCATTCGTCTGGCAACTCCCAAGTTCTTATAACTCTACATGCAGACAGTAATTCACGGCATCAGTATTATCCCAATTAAAACCTGATTATAAAACAGACAGGGTTTATAATAGATTGTACTGTAATGGCTCATTGGTGCAAGGTATCCAATACAATCCACAACAACAAGATTACATTGGTGTAGCGCCTTTCACGCCGGGAGGTCCTAAACCACGGGAGTTTTTAAAATCAATGCAGGATCTTTTTTTTTTGTAGTTTTCTTTTTAAAAAAAGAGCGTTCCTTCCTGATCAGGGTCCGTGTCACTGGTATCGATCCGGTCGGTTACTTTCCACAGCATCGATTATGTTTTTTTTAAAAGAAAAAACGTATAAAAGCGGATCAATTTTTCATTTTTTGGGGGAAAAAAAAGCAACACGAGTTTAGTCATGTTCCCCAATAATAATAATAATGATAATAACAACAACACAGCTGAAAGGCACCTCGCACATTACCTGCTTAGTCAGAGACGCGCCGTGACAGAGGAGCTCTGCCCTTCGCTGCACTTCTTTGCAATCGAAATGCACATTTTATAATCCAAACGCATTTCACACGAAACCGAACGAGTTTTGTGGCTGAGATGAGATCCGCAATCCGGGGCCGTCAAACCTTCCTTCCTCCCCCCCCCACACACCTACACACACACCCACACACACACCCACACACAGAGGCAATGCCCCAAATAATAATAATAAAAAACAAATAAAACACAAGATTTTCAAACCAAAAAAAAGCTCTTTTTTTTTAAAAAAGAGACTTTGAAGTGAGTTTTTTTTATAAAAAAAACAGAAACTGCCACAGAGCCGATCTCCGCGCCACCGCCACGTGCGCGTCCGGCGGGGGGTTGGGGGGGAGTGTAGCGCGAGGCCCCGGGGGTTGGGGGGGAGTGTAGCGCGAGGCCCCGGGGGTTGGGGGGGGAGTGTAACACGAGGCCCCGGGGGTTGGGGGGGGGGGGGAGTGTAGCGCGAGGCCCCGGGGGTTGGGGGGGGGGTTTGGGGGGGAGTGTAGCGCGAGGCCCGGGGGTTGGGGGGGGGGGGTTTGGGGGGGAGTGTAACGCGAGGCCGTGAGCAAAAAGAGGCGCCAACAACCTGTGGCGAGCGCGAGAGTGAGGGGACGATTTGCCGACCGCGCGCGCGGGCGGAGGTCCCGCCCCGGAACTGCATCACCGGCACAGGGCGGGCGCTTCCTCTCGCGAGATCCGGGAGGCTTTATAGGGCCCCGCGCGGGGGCCGCCGGCCTTCTTCTCGCTCAAAAAAAAATCACGTAAGTCGTCAATGGCGGCCATGAGGGGACCGAGGGTTTTAATGCAGCGGCAATCGGCCGTCCATCTTAGCCATCCGGCCCCGGGGCGGCCGGCCCTGGCCCTCGTCACGCGCTCTCGTGATCAGCCGTCCGTTTGATGGCGATATTTGCGCGCGGGGGGTTTTTACGGCGAAACATCGGGGCTCGGGCTGCCGCGCGGGGGTTAGGCCGCGGGTCTGACGTCACCCCCCCCTCCCCCCCCCGCCTCTCAGTGTTCTGTCGGGGTATCATTCGAGGGTTTATTTGCCTCTGTGAGTGTGAGTGTCTCTTATAAGTGTGTGTGTGTGTGTGAGTCTCTGTGAGTGTGTGTGTGTGTCCCTGTGAGTGAGTGTGACCCAACTGTGCAGCGCCTTGGGACGTCCTCCTGACGTGAAAGGCGCTTTATAAATGGAATGTTGTTGTTGTGAGAGTCTCTGTGAGTGTGTGACCCTGTGAGTGTGTGTGTGTCTCTGTGTGAGTCTCTGTGAGTGTGTGTCCCTGTGAGTGAGTGTGGGTCTCTATGAGTGTATGTGAGAGTCTGAGTGTGTGTCCCTGTGAGTGTGTGTGTGTGTATGTGAGAGTCTCTGTGAGTGTGTGTGTGTCTCTATGAGTGCGTGTGTGTATGTGAGAATCTCTGTGAGTGTGTGTCCCTGTGAGTGTGTGTGTCTCTATGAGTGTGTGTGTATGTGAGAGTCTCTGTGAGTGTGTGACCCTGTGAGTGTGACTCTGAGTGTGTGTGTGAGAGAGTCTCCCTGAGTGTGTGTGGAGGTTTCTTGTAATGAAGAGCGCAAGATCTGCACTTTATACAAATACAATTAATAATCCTTAACCTTTTGATAAATCGCCTTATATATTTGCCCGTCGAGTCGCCTCCCAGCACTTCGCCATCAAGTGTAGTGACTATTATTTGTAGGCGATAAAGTATCGCTCACAAACCACACAGTCAATCTACTTTGCAGCGTATCCTGTGAAACTCTTTGAGGCGTCTCAATGACGCGATGAGATGCTACATCAAATGCAAGGATTTTTATTAATGATGGGAAGAGGCTGGTACCTACCGAACGAGTAGCCTTTGTTTCACCAGTTGCCGTTTTGTCGGCTTGCTTCCTCCTCCACAGCGAAGTGCACAAGCTCCCTGTGGGTGGGGGTGTAGGATGGTGATGTGTGAGAGTTGTGGAAGCGATCGCTCCTCTAAGTGGATTGCCGCCTGTTCCTTTTTCAGCAAATGGCGGACGACGCCGGTGGTAGAGGAGGCTTCCGTGGCGGCTTCGGCACCCGTGGGCGCGGGCGGGGCCGCGGAAGGGGTCGTGGCAGAGGCCGTGGTGCTCGCGGCAAGGCTGAGGACAAGGAGGTAAGAGAGCAGCAAATCTGCGCTTATGAGAAGATAGTGGTCCTAAACCGTAGGCTGCTGCTTACTCGTTTACGAGTAAATGGTGCGTCAAGCCTTGAGTCATGATACTACCATCCTAACACTTGAGTCATCCCACTCAGCTCCTGTTAACCCTGCAAGACCTAACAGGTAGGGTGGTCCTAGCTGGACAAACAGCAGGAAAGCTTGCCAGGCAGCAATGTCAATGGCAAGCTATGCGGTTTTACCTGGTTAGACTCCAGCAGTTACCCTAACACATATTCTGGGCTTCCTCCAAGCCTTGGGTCTTGCCAACGTGTGCCTAGTACTTTCTACAATTAGGTAAGCAGGATGTGTCCCAAGAGAGAGAAAGTGCGCATTCCATTCCAACAATCTATCTCTGGGATTTCTATGGGTGTGTGGAGTGCATGGAAATCTCAGCTTGGTTGGATACTTTAAAGCATGGTGATGGGTTTACTCATTTGTCAGACACCAGGCTAGCCAAAAGAAATAACATTTGTGTTTCTTCCTGTCAGTGGGTGCCAGTCACTAAGCTTGGGCGCCTGGTCAAGGACATGAAGATCAAGACCCTGGAGGAAATCTATCTTTTCTCTCTCCCCATCAAGGTAACATTTTGACTTTTTTTTGGCTTTTATTTGGTGAATGTTACCATTTGTGTTCATTAACAGTAGGAATAAGGCATTACTCTCCTGTTCAGTCATTTTTTTCTCTCTCTGGTGTTTAGGAGTTTGAGATCATTGATTTCTTCCTGGGATCTTCTCTGAAGGATGAAGTTCTTAAGATTATGCCTGTGCAGAAACAAACCCGTGCTGGTCAGCGCACAAGATTCAAGGTGGGTTTTTAGTTGCAATTGCAAACTATTCTACATATTTGAACCTGCTTTAATACTTATTCGTACTTTCAGCGCCTTGGGACGTCCTCCTGACGTGAAAGGCGCTTTATAAATGGAATCTTGTTGTTTGGATTTAAAATGCTCTCTGCTCTTAGGCTTTTGTTGCCATCGGAGACTATAATGGGCACGTTGGGCTGGGTGTCAAGTGCTCCAAGGAAGTAGCTACTGCAATCCGTGGAGCCATCATTCTGGCCAAACTGTCCATTGTTCCTGTACGGAGAGGCTACTGGGGTAACAAGATTGGCAAACCCCACACTGTACCATGCAAGGTAAGCACAAATACTAGCACACATTATGTACAGCAAATCTTTGTAGGGTTGGGATGGTGTTGCAATATGGAGGTTCACTTAAGAGATCAGTGTATATAGAGTGGTTCATCCAGGTTCTGCAATTTTGTACAGAAATGCAAACTTATCCAAAATCTGAAAAGATTAAAGCCTTCCCCCTACATTGTGAATCAAAGAGAGACAGTGGGAATGGGTTGCCAGTGTACTTTATGATCGTTGAGTATACTTTCCCAAACTGTCTGTTCCGTGTGAGGTTGTCCACTCAAATGTTGAATGCTGTGCAAGTGACTTGTATTGTCTTGAAACAAGTTTGCTGTTTAATTAAAACATCTCCATTAGTTTCTCATGAGGTGAACGTTTTCTTCACAGGTGACAGGTCGTTGTGGCTCAGTCCTGGTCCGTCTGATCCCTGCACCCCGTGGTACCGGCATTGTCTCAGCTCCTGTCCCTAAGAAGCTGCTTCAGATGGCTGGTATTGATGACTGTTATACCTCAGCCAGGGGTTGCACAGCCACGCTGGGAAACTTTGGTAAGTCCAAACATTAACTTCATTCGTGTTAAAATGGCGCTCAAAAAGCGGAGGGGGCAGCCATTTCATGTTGCTAATTGACCCATTGGCTTTGCATTGTTCATTCTCATTTAAAATGGAAATTGGGAGAGAAATTAATTTGTTGATCACATTTTGCTTGTATTGTGGTAGCACTTGTCCTTAAGATTTTCTTGGGACTAGGTCTTGCACATGTTGGCACTATGAAGATGACGTAGTGTTGGTTGTCATTGCAATGATGTCTTATTTTATGCAATTGAATGAATGACTTGTGGATCATTGTTTAAGTACACTTAAACGCTATTGTAAAGGTATTTGCAGATTGCTTGTAGATTCTCTTCAGCTCTGCGCAATTTTGCCTACTTTTAAGTGGTGACAATTGCCGTATTACGAGAGAGAAATAAACTTGAGTGTATGCAGGGCAGCTAGATCTTTCTAAATGGTTTATCTGCTCCTCATGAAGCTCAACATGAAATTGAACATTCTGTTGTCAATGCTGCCCACGTTGGATGATTGGTAAAACATCTCACATTGTTCCTTGCCCACAGCTAAGGCCACCTTTGATGCCATCTCCAAGACGTACAGTTATTTGACTCCTGATCTCTGGAAGGAGACTGTGTTCTCCAAGTCACCGTACCAGGTAAATTAATTTAAATGTCCTGCCATGCTTAAGTTTACACATCTTTCTTTCAGTAAACATTTTTAGTAATAATACTTGCATTTGATACAGCGCCTTATCACGTCGTTGAGACGTCTCGGAGCACTTCACAGAATATAATGTAAAGTGAATTGACTGTATATATTTTGTGGGCGAATGCATTCGATTTCTACTTGACACAAATTTTACATTTTACAAATGACAAGTTAGATTTTCATAGATTTGTTAAATCAGCCTTTTTTCGTTGTTAAAGTAGCTTTGAATTGTGTAATTGGTAAGAACTATCTCCCTTGCAATGTGTAGAAAATAAAAAAACTAGTCGTCTGTCCAGCAGGTTGCTAGTTGTATGATGTCCCAGTTGCTAAGTTTTCACTTTTTTGTGTTTTAGGAATTCACCGATCATCTGGCCAAGACTCACACCCGCGTCTCTGTTCAAAGAACTCAACAAGGTGCTGCGGCTCCAGCAACATAAAACAGTTTTTTTGTATGAGAGAATAAAATCTGGACTCAAATAAACTGGAGTTGTCATTGTTTATTTGGGGCTTGTGCGAGATACTGCTCGTGTGTGAAAGGAGGACATGGTCACTGACTTGTTAATGTTTGCTAAGTGAGCTGAATCGCATGCACTATAAAATCATCAAACTCAAATGTTTAATTCAGAAATAATTCTCTCCTTAATAGATGTAAATTTAGGATTATTAGATGCTTGGAAGCGTGTGAGGCATCTTTTTGATGGATTTGAAGGGCTATGTTGAATGCAGTACAAGCGGCTATTGAAACTTGGGCAGTTCAAAAATAAAGCCAGAGTAAGGAACAAGATATCAAATCTTTAAGATATGTTTCAGCATAGCATGCTTCATTTATTAGAGGAAGTTTTAAATGTGATTAAACCTATGTAAGTCATACACAATGTCTTTTTTAAATATAGATTTTTAGAGCCGCTTCAACACAGCATTGTTCTATGCTTCAGCTGCTATCTTTTGCTGTTTTCTCTCTTCAATCATCCGTTGCTTCTGTTTCATCAGGCATCTTCTAGCACTGCCATAAGCACCCAGATCCCCGTCTATATAAAACAATTTAAGCAGATTTTAGACAAGTTTTCCATTTGTAATGCCAAAAGGTGTCCACGTGAAAGCCATGTTTCCCAGTCCTCAATCACAAAAATGTCTTAGCAGAATACATTTGGCCACAACAAGTTGGGACTTGGATGCATTTTAATGATTCATTAACTAATGTAGTTATTAATTAATGTAGGGCCAAAGGAATAAAACTTAATTTATTGAAGAGACTATGTGACAATAATATTCTCCCGAAACAATCGGGTATCAATCACAGCAGTAGGTAGGTGAATACAATGCAGAACATTGTGACGTTAGATTAGGGGCAAACGATAGGTTTGGGTAAATAAAACGTTTTTTTTAATAAAATGATCAATGTCAATCTAACATAGATCATGGGAATAATAAATTGCATTTATATAGCACCTTTCATGTTAGGAGGCTGGAGTGTATAGCAGGGTACCAATAGTACTCAGTATTTACTTTTGCCCACAAAATATACAATCAATCTACAGTATATTACATGAAGTTCTATTGAGACATCTGGAAGACGTGATAAGACACTGTACCAAATGCAAGGATTATTTATTATTTACAGGATGCAGGTCTGGACGGCTGGTTGCTCAAACCTATCTGACAGGACACTTACATCTTGATTGGTATCCTCTCGCGGCCTGCTTGAATTGCTCCAGCTCTTTATTACAGTTCTGGAGGTGGCTTTCACCCTCTCTTTGCTGACAGGCCCCCAACCGTTCCTGAAGTACCTTCACAATCTCTTGATCCACCTTGCTGGAGAAAAAATCAAGTTCATTTCAACAAATTTTAAAAAAAGACCCTGCTTGACACAGCCTTTAGATTAAAATAGTACAGATGGTTGTACAGACACTGAAAATGTCTAAATGCCAAACTCAACAACACTTGATTGAATCCCACAAGGGCTCAGCTTCCCGCTTACTGTGGCAACAACAGACAACTCAATGCACATCTACAATAATTTATGAAGCACCTTTCACCTTGAAAGAATATCTCAAAGCATTTAAGAATTTAAGAGAGAGGGCTAGAGATGTTGATCAACTACGGTGGAGAACTGGCTGAAGAATTAAACTACAGTACATCTGAATAAGTGGGGAAGGTTAACAACTTACCATCCAATTGGGTGTTCTAACTTCCTGATCAGGCAGAGCATGTATGTACATTTCAGAAGTGCACAAGAACACAAGTCTTGTTAGTACTGTATTTATGTCTTCTAGATTATTTGTTCCCTGTAAAATGTGTTGTGCTTTGAATTTGGTGTGTTTCGAAAAGTTTTCTTTAATGGCAGGAATGAAATAATTACTGTTAATGTTATTACGCCACAAAACCATTGATTATGGAAATACACATTTTTTCAAAACAAATAAGATACATACTGATCCCTTCTCCACTGCATCTCTGCCTCAAAGTAGCAGACATAATCACCAAAATGGCACTCAGTGAAATCTGGGACTCTTCTGTACTGTCTGTGGTAGTAATAATAGGGATTCTTCGAATGTTGATTCTCTATCCATACTACAAAGAAAAATAGAAAATGATTAGGAATTCTGGAAAACCTATTGTTTAGTTTGCGAACAAAATGCACAGTTACTACACCTTTTACTGTCAACCAATCCTGTGAAGCGCTTTGAGACCTTCCTGATCGTTAGCTAAGACAATGCACTGGAGAAACTCCATTCTCTTTTCAAATACAGTGGAATCCAGTTAATTTCATACAGGATATTTGCAGACTTCATTTAATACATAGCAACCTTTAGATACTGAAAATTTGCTGTTTGTTTACAATGTGTTGTACTCCACTCAAATGCAAATGATAATTACACATTTCACTTAATTGCACAAGAGTTGCTTACATTCGCAGCTCTATAACTAGTTCAGATAACTGCACTGGTTGAGGAGTTGACCACGTATACTATTGTTTATTGTAATATAGTTATGAACTAACGTCAGTAGAACTTTGGATCACTCTGTATAACTGCATGTCATTAGTCCGGTATCAGATCTGCATCGTGCTTTACTAAAATATAATCTCGCTGCAATGCTGAGGGTTTCTTTTATATATTTATATAATAATAAAAATCCTTGTAGTTGATATACCTTATCACATCGTTGAGACGTCTCAAGGTGCTTCACATTACATAATAATATACAGAAAAAACTGTAAAGTGGATTTATATGTACGGCATATTATAATATATATCAATTATAATTTATATTTACAATGTTTATATTGATATATGTAGTAGTTACAATTATATGAAATCTATAATATAGATATAATCTGTAACATATTATAATTTATATTTACAATGTGTATAGTGATATATACAGTAAAGTTGCAATTATATAAAATCTATAACAAATAGGTACTACATCTACAATACAAACATATAGATCTTATATAACTGTAACTTTACTAAACACATATACCAATACAAACACTGTAGAACTAAACGACCCTATATATCGGAGATGGTTTGTATACCCCCTATACGTTTGCATATCTGATCTAAATCAAAGGGGATATATAAAAATAGGTAAAATCTCCCCCAAAAAAATGATATACGTTGTACATCCAAGTGCGCGCGCGTGTGTGTGTGTGTGTGTATATATATATAAAAAACAATTAAAATGTAGAGTGAGGGGAGGCGAGGGCAGGGCCGGGCCGGTGTGGCGCTGACTGAGGACACGGTCTCCTCTGCTGTCCCCGGGCCCGGGCCTGGGCCTGGGCTGAGCTCCCGCCGCCCCGGGGGGTGTGGGGGTGGGGGAAGCCTCCCTCACCTCTCAGCGCAGTGACCGGCCTGTCCACCGCAAAGCTGAACGCCTTGCCGACCAGGAGCAGCGGGTTGGGGAGGCTGGTCTGCTTCTCCACCGCCGGCGTCCGCTGCTCGGGTCGCGGGTAAACGTCCTTGTCCCACTCGTCGGGCATCGCTCGCTCCTGGTTCGGCGCCGGCGCCGCCGCCGCCACACTCAAGATGGCGGCTTCAACAGGGCCACACTCAAGATGGCGGGCCCCCCCCACAGCAGGGCCACACTCAAGATGGCGGGCCCCCCCCACAGCAGGGCCACACTCAAGATGGCGGGCCCCCCCCAACAGGGCCACACTCGAGATGGCGGGCCCCCTCAATAGCGCCAGGCTCAAGATGGCGGGTACTCAATATGCCACACTCAAGATGGCGGCCCGCGAGGTGGGTGGGGCGGGGGGCCCGCACGCAACATAGTGGCCTCTTTGAGAGTGGGGCTGCCACACTCAAGATGGCGGCCAGCAGTTTGCCACACTCAAGATGGCGACGCTCACGCTAAAACCGCAGAGCTTTACAGCACAGAAGAAGCTCCTGAGGGGGAAGGGAATGAGGTCGCCATCCTTACTGCATGTCCTTGCTCAGCTGGGCGTGAGCCCCACACCGACACCCATCACTGTGCTACTATGATTACCTGGGCCTGTTGCGGGTTTGGTTTGGTTTGGAAGCTCCTATAGAATATGTCCTGTATCTGTACTCCATTAGGTACAAGAGTAAGGAGAGGGCCTTCACTGAGTACTGTTAAGAAATGGCAGGACGAGGCGGGCAAAAAACATCCCGAGAAAGAGTTTGCAGCCATGAAGAAGTATTGCAAGGTCATTCGGGTCATTGTCCACACTCAGGTGAGCGTTGTCTACATCGGCCATTGTCACTACTTCTCTCCCACATTTACGAGAACATACGGAAGCCTAGAATGAGAAAACCCAATAAAAAATGAGTCAGTCATTCCGTGGCTGTTTGCGGGACATCGCTGTCGTGTTTCGCCCACAAAATACAGTCAATCTACTCTACAGTATATCCTGTGAAGCGCTTTGAGATGTGATGAGGCACTGAATTGAGATGAATACGAATGATCATCAATTGACGTTGAGTCTCAAACAGCGGTTGGTAACTTTTTGGTTTTATTTTTTAAAATATAAAATGACAATGTACACCCTTTCTCTGTCAGTCACCACTTTACACATATACCGAATGACGACCGCTCACTCACTCGTACAAAGAAACATTTTCGTTTTTTTAAAAAAAAGATCCGTTATCGCCTGGTTAGGTTTCTGACATTTCTTCCATTTGACACTGTTTCAGGAACGACACGTCATAAATAAGCAGCACAAATTCCCTGTACAAACACACACACGCACACACACACACACAAAGGGGGAGGGAAGATTGGTTCTGATTTCATGTAAAAAAGATGCAAAGTGTTTCTCCCCAAAACTTTAATAAATAGTCATTTAGATATTTATGGTGGAAAAATAGCTCCCCCCCCCCCTCCGGGACACTGAAATAGAATGAGGTGAAGGGCAACATCTAAGCCCAGACTTATCTGCGCTTCATATGCTGGAGGTGAATTGAGCACAAACTCACTGTTTGGCTGAAATGGAACTATTGTTTTATCTGAAGTGGGATATTGAGAGCAAGGTGTGGCTAACATTGGCTAGAACATACTCACACATGGTTTGCCATGCACCACTGTGCAAGAATTTGTAACCACACTTTCTCATTTCCTCATTACAGAACCTGCATGTTGCATTTACCAGCAGGATCGTAAGCATGTGGCTGGTGGGGTCTGTGAGATTGGGTTTGCCCACAAAAATACACAGTCACTAGCCTTCACAGAAACTTTGTGAAGCACTTTGAGATATTCTTGATGTTACAACAACGACTTGCATTTTATATAGCGCCCCTCAGGCAGGGTAGCATCCCAGAGCGCTCACATCAGGTGCAAGGATTTGTTTTACATTTGAATCTTCCAGTTACAGCTTCTAATGAAACTGCAATGTTCGCTTCGGAGGCAGTGACCCACTTCGCTTTTCGAGCACAAACCAGGGTGTGAGTGAGCGACGAAATGTATCTTGGCAGACATCGACATCAAAGGACATTTTTCCCCCCAGATATTGTCATTGTCCCACGGATCAGTTGCTAGAATCTCTCCATAGAGTCAAAGGATGTTTCCCTTGTGGGTCCCATTGGAGACTGACTGGACTGAGCTGGATAGTCCAAGCCAGAGTGCATGATAGGGATATAGATGTCATCCATATTTGGCATCACAAACACTTTCTGTAATTGACAGAGACAATTGCTTTAGTGTTTCAAGAGGACAAGATGTAATTCGGGTGGGGGCGGAACGCTTTTTATCTTGTATAAAATAAAGGCAGATAGGTTTGTGCAGTGTCAGAATCTCGGGGTGTACTGTTGCGGGTTTTAATTATCTTTCGCCTGGGGTCTTTGAAAGTTACTGTCTTGTGTATTCTCTCAATCCCTGTATCACTTACCGTGGCAGTGTGTTCCTCTGCTCAGCCCCAACCCCAGTGCTAACTGAGAATGGGTCTCCCAGATCGTCAGGGCATCGGGCGGGTTTAACGTGAGTAGGAACAGAACAGAGTGAATCATGGGAACCAAAGCCATACAGTGACTGATTCACATGGTAACCAATCGACATGGTGCGAGGATGACTGGTAACCAACTGTGTACGAGGAGCCGCGGAGCTCAGATGACTTCACTCCAGCCTCGGGAATCACTCCGTACCTGGAACTCATGCTGCAGCTTCTTCTCAATCCACTCGGTCACGTGTGTGAAGGTCACCTCCCGCTCGCCCAGCTTCGGCCGCACTTTAAACTCCAGCCGAGGGGGTGTGCGGAAACTGTACCTAATAACACACAAGCTGTCACTGGCTCTGGTGGGTCATAGAATCATAGAATATTACAGAAGGAGGTAATTCAGCCCATTGTGCTTGTGCTGAAGACTAAGGTGGATAGATATTTGTTAGGTCAATGTATTCATGGGATACGGGGCAAGGACGGGTAATTGGACTTGAGGTACAGATCAGCTATGCCATGATCTATAGAATGGCGAAACAGGTTTGAGGGGCTGAATGGTCTTCTCCTGTTCCTATGTTACGTTTAATGTTAACTTCAACACTGCCAAGCAGAACATTCTCACCTAAATCAGGAGGAATCTATCACCTACAAGGTACCCAGTCACTCCACTTTACAGTGAATCCCGCAGAGCGCTTTGAGACTTTGAGATGTCCTCTCGGTGTGAAGGGCATTATATCGAAGGCAAGGATCATGATCATGTTGTAGTTAGGACTCACCATATTCGGTCAGTGGGAGGGGGTGGGATATTGACAGCCAGCATCCCTGCCAGTTCCTGCACCTCCACCGTCAGGAGCAGGGGCGTGTTGGACACCTCTTCGATCTTCTTCTTGATAAACTCATTCTCTGTGGCCTTCTGAAAGTACTTGGATTTGGCAATCTTGTCCACGAATCGGAGAATCTTTCTGCTGGTGCTGCTGCCTCCAGCGTAGCTGTAAGGACACAGGTGTTTCATGTTTCAACAACAACAATACACAGTTTACACAGTGCCTGCATTTCACGTTGGCAGGATATCCCAAGGCGCTGGACTGTCAGGGATTTGGACCCGAGCTGGGGGTTGGGATTGGGGGGTTGGAGGGCAGGGATGGTAGGGGTAGGAGGGTTACCAAAGACGTGGTCGAAGAGGAGGGTCTTGAGACATTCCTAAAATAATATAATAATAATAATAATCCTTGCATTTGATATAGCGCTTTTCACGTCGGGAGGACGTCCCAAAGCGCTTCACAGAACACACTGTAAAGTGAATTGACTGTATATTTGTGGGCGAACGCGGCAGCCAATTGCGCACAGCAATGTCCCACAAACAGTCGTAGATTAAAAATGACAAATTTATTATTGTTTTGTTTTGGAGGGATTATTATTAGGCGTATACATGGATGTAGAGAAAGACATAGAGGTAGATAGAATGTTAGAGATACTCAGAGAGTGAGAGAGAGAGAAAAAGAAAAATAGAGACAGAGAAAGATAGAAAATACAAAGAAGGAGGGACTGAAGCGGAGGGATGGAGTTCCAAATGGGATCAGAGAGGCTGAAGGCTGAGGGATTATGCATATGAAACAATGAGCATTAAACAAGAGGAAAGTATAATTAAACAGGAATCATTTTGACATATTAGAACTAGATTTGCACAAGGGTGGGTTCAGGAATCTGTACTAAAGAGCTCTTTACCCTTCGGCTCCCAGTGGGAGGGCTTTGTCACCCACAGCTCCTAGCACTTCTGTCACTGGTGTCTCATCTTCCTCTGAAGAGCCAGCACTGGAGGACTCCTCATCGCTGTCCGCAAGCACTAATGTTCGAGGACTGGACCTGCGGAGTGTCAAAAGCTTTAGAATCCGAATAGTGACTTTTACTGCCTGTTCATCTGAGTGTCTCGGGAATGCTAAAGTCAATGCCAGCAGATTTTCTTATCACGGCAGTATTGGACTTAAAGTGACTTGAGCAAGCGCTCAGTTGCTTTCAGCTTAAAATGACCTGAATAAAATTAATGAGTGCTGCTTCAGAGAGAGAGAGAGGAAGCGTGCGTGTCAGAGATAGAGAGACTTTAATCCCCAGTAATTCATCCATTTGACTTGTTTTGCCACAAATAAAACTATATTGGGTCTTGCTGGTGATAACCACAATAAACCTGGCCTTCGGATGAGACGTTAAACCGAGGTAGCCATCTGCCTGTTTGGGTGGATGCTACAGATAACTATTATTATCATAATAAGTTTGCGGCTGGGAGGTGGGGGGTGACCCATCTTGCTTTGCTGATTTGTTCCTTGGATATTGCTGCTGGGTCACTGTCTACTGTGGAAAATGCGAGAGCTACATCTCCAGCTTAGGGGCAAAATGTCCATCAGTGAAGATAACTGGAAAGCACTCCATGGCCTGGTGTAAACTGCCCACGCTTAGAGAGAAGAGACGTGTATAGGAACCAGAGGCTGACAGACTGAGTGGTTCTGGGTCAAGGATTACACACAATCTGACGGCAGTCACAAAACTAACCAGTTGTAAGACAATGAACATTATCAGCTGCACAGTAAACATGGGACTCACCATAAAGTAGCAGGGCCACAATCTTAAAGACGATTATTTATAGACTGAAAAGTTTTGCTTCAGGGTCTAATCTAACCTGGCTTCGAGATGTTTCTTTATCAATGTGAAAGGCATTATATAAATATAATTGTTGTTTGGTGCCAAAAATAGGCCAGAACAGAGATACTTAGAGACACAGACAATTTCCTACAGAAATTTCACTTGGGTCAAGTTAGTTCGGAACTGCCAGAAAAGGGCAAATTCTCAACGCAGCCTGAATTTTGCAGCTGATTTTATGTCGGTTTCTTTTAAGATTTCAACAGTTGAGACTGATGGGAGTAAAACTCTGAAGAAATACCAAATCCACTTACCCTTCTCTTCCTGTATCCACTGGCCTCACCCCCTCTGGCAGTGACTCCTTGCCCAGTTTGCAAAGGTTCATTTTGGTTTCCAGTGTCATCTGCAAGGCCCCATTGTAGGCAATTTCCAAATCCATCCACAGCCCTATGATGGGATGGACGGGACCAAAAAGAGACATGTCAGAACTTCGAAACATTCCCCACCTGGTCTCAAATGTTCTGGGACGCTGCCCTGCTTGTTGGGTGTTATAGGAAGGCAAGTTCTTGTTGTGCATTACAGGCTGGGTTGTGAGAACATTCAATACCACTAGCCTGCGACTACAGGATGGTAGAAGACAAACTAGATGGACCTTGTTGTTTTTTGTCTAGCAATTCCTATGTTCCTATCTGCCTTACAAGACCCAGACCACAGCCAGAGTGAAGAGTGTGAATGCGAATACTAGAATGTGAGTTCATCTCTAAGTTTCAGGTTTGAGTTTCAGGTTCACCCATTCGGAAATCTGGACAGACTTGTTTCTACAGGCATCTCCCACTCTCTCTCAACACTGTCCCTCCCTCAATCTTCTTTCTTTCAAACCAACATTTCCACAGGAATCAAATGGACTGACTGTGCGCTGAGGGGAGGCTTGAGGAATTATTTCCAGCATCTGAACCACAGATGGAAGATGACATGATTGAGCTGCGGCTGCTGATTAAACCCTTGCTTAATCCAGATAAACACAACCAGGCACATATGTGGGTCGGTGGCTAAAAGCCAGGCCATTTTCATCACTATTTTTATACATGGGACGAGGCAAAAGATCGTTTTGATGGATGGATGGGAATAATTTGCTGACTATTTCCAAAGGTTGCGGATTTCAGTGTAACCTCTTTGCTAAGGGATTCATAATCACTGGATTACGCAGTCAAAAATTCCCCAAACATCCACTGAGTGCAAAGAATTTATGGAAAATGCATTAAAATATCAGAAAGAAGAATAAATCAAATGGAGCCAAGGTGGAGTGTGTGGCAGTACAGCCACAAGCTATAGAGGCTTTGGGAGGAGTTGGTAAAGATCCCACAACACTTCAAAAAGAGAAAAGAGTTTGTTTCTCTCTCTCCTGGTGTCCTGGCCCACAATACCCCCAAATAAAATTGGTCACTCGCTCCTTGCCTCTTTGTGGGACACTGCTGTTCGCAAAACTAGCTGCCGCGTTTCACCCACAGAATACACAAGTCAATCCACTTTACAGTATATCCCATGAAGCGCTTTGAGACATCTCGATGACCTGATAAGGCGCGAAAGCAAATGCAAAGATTATAACCTTCTGGAAGAAGTTCTTCTGAACTATTATTCCCCCAAAAGAGCAAAACAACAACACCACCAACAAGATTACATTTGTATAGCGCCTTTCACGTCGAGAGGACGTGCCAAGGCGCTGGACAGTGACAGCATTTCAGACCTGAGCTGTGGTCAGCGGGGAGAGGGGAGGGGAAGGGGGGTGACCAATGGCATAGTTGAAGAGGAGGGTTTTGAGGCGGGACTTGAAGGAGGCTAAGGAGGGGCGAGGATGAGCGAAGGGAAGAAACTGCAAGTGATTCTAATAAACCGACTTCACAGATCAGCTTTGGAGCAATGAAGTTGAGAGGTCAACACTCGTTTCTTAGCGTTACAGTACAACGGAGTTGAGAGCAACAACAGACAGGAAACTCACTCACCTTTCTGATTGACAGATGGACTGGAAGTGCTGATGATCACAGGCATCAGTGTCCCCATGTCCAGCTCGGTCAGCGTCAGCTCATTCATAAAGTAAGGCAGCTGCAGTGGAACACAAATGTGCACAGAGCCACTTAAACCGTTTTCATTCTATTGAGTTATTCATATGATTATTTATTGATTAATGATTAGAAATATTAGCTGGCAAGCGGTTCACTTTGAATCTATTGGACGAAGAGGAATTAGAGAGATAAAGTTAGCCGCAATTCATAACAAGTTTGATTATAATAATAATCCTTGCGTTTGATATAGCGCCTTATCACATCTTTGACCACAAAATATACAGTCAATTCACTTTACAGCGTATCCTGTGAAGCGCTTTGAGACATCTCAAAGACGAGATAAGGCGCTAAACCAAATGCAGGGATTATTATTAGTATTATAATGCATTTTGCAAAGACGAGCTGCCCAGTGTGGTGCATTATAGCCTGAGATGGAAGTTAGTTCCAGCAATAGTGTTCGTCATGAATGACTGCATTCAAGGACGGTCAAACGCAGAGCAGGTTAGGTGGGATCCCAAAGCTACATTTTGCCTTGGAAACATAACCTGCTGTCATCAGAGGCAACGCAGGCACCGCTGTCATGGTGATGGGCCAAATTTGGCCTGATACCATAGTGATGTTTCACCCCACTTGCCAATTTGGAGGAAACTCCAAATGGCAAACATGGCAGTCATTGTCTCTCATTGTCCTTTCCCCGTCCCTCCCTATTCTATGTCAATTGGAGACTCGCACTTCTCTTGGAGACTTTGTGCATTAATAATTTATATTGTTTGCTTATTTGCTTTGACATTAACCTTCTCGTCAAAGTGAGAATCAAGGTCTTTACCATCTGCCTGTGCAGACGGACACTGGAGATCCCATGGTGCTAGTCGAAAACTGAGGTGAGTTTCCCCGGTGTCCTGGCCAGCAACCCTTCAGATCACATTGGCCATTCACTTCATCATAATAATAGTAATAATCCTTGTATTTGATACAGCGCCTTATCATGTCTTTGTAACGTCTCAAAACCCTTCACAGAATAGATTGTAAAGTAAATTTAATGGTATGTTTTGTGGGTGAAACACGGCAGTCAATTGCACACAGCAGGGTCCCACAAACAGTTGTGGATTGATACCATATTATTTTTTTGGAGGTAGGGGGTGGGGGGTATCAGTACGGAGGTGGGATGAAAACTCTGGCTCAGCTTACCCTGATTTTGCTCAGTTTCTTCTGAACTTTGAAGCAGACCTGGTCGGCCCAGTACTTTTCCCGTAAAAAGTCCCAGAAAATCCGTCCAATCGCCACGTTGATCCAGGACACCTGGGGCTCTTTGTTGACTGGAGTTTCACCTACGATCTGAGGAGCAGAGAGATCAAACATCAGCTTGGGCAACCCAGTCTAATACAACAATAACAGCAACAACGCACCGATACACCACCGAACCTCTGCTTTGCTGTGCCAGGGCTGAATAATTGCTCTCGCTGTTTGGCTGACTGTTTTCAGACACTGACGGCTTTGAAGTCATGCAACATTTCAGCTCCTAAATGTACAATGCACTGCAGAACGTCTATGATACCATCAGACCTTTAGCATCCCAGGGTTCATTCATTCCTAAAGCCAGGTAACAGTGAACGTGTAATGCCTCTTTACACACTTGCATCAGACACAAAGCTTGAGGTTGACATCTGGCATTCGACTATTTAAAGCCCAACCCAAAAGCTCAATCATTTTGCTTTGAAAGGTAAATGTAAGGATAGGCCGTTCACCCGTTACCGGTGCAATAATTCAGCTAGAATCCGTAGTCAATCACTGTCCTCCCACACGACTGTGCGCCGAGCATTTTCATGGCAAATACTGGCAATTGATCACCTTCAAAAGGCCTCCAAGGTCTTGCTCAGCCGTGCAAAAAGAGGGACAGAAACTGCTCCATCGGCATTTGAACAGGTGGACGAGCGATAAAATACGCCTGATCTAAATGTCTAAAGGTTTCTGATGTTCTCTGAAGGGCAGTTTTAAGCCAGCTCCGGAAATTGAGCCTGAAGTTGAAGAATTGTGCAAAATTTGTGCACACTCTGAAAAGCCCAAGAAAATGTGAATGAACGTACTCCGTGGAGTCCTGTAGTGTAGTGGTTAGAGCACTCGCCTCGCGAGCGAAAGGAGCTGGGTTCGATTCCCGGGCGGGGTGAAACGTTAGGCAAATTTCTTTACGCCGCACGCCTCTGTTTAACTTGCAGTAAGAAGGAACTTGGTTGGTAGTTGATTGGCGGAACACTTTTCCAGAGGTAAACATCCTTTTTAAAAAATATTTGGTCACTCAATCCATGACTGTTCGTGGGACACTGCTGCGTGCAATTTGCTGCTGAATTGTGCACAGATGCATGTCCCTGACGTGCAAACTAATCTGCTTCTGACAGAACTCTATTTGGTACCCAGCTTGGTTCTCAGCCCATTGCTCTTATTAAACCATGACAAGTCCATCAAGCTAATCACACTCTTCAGCACCGAATGACTACAATTACCCGGGGTGACCTCTCTTCGGAGGGCTCGGCTGACTTGTGGTCGCCAGGTAACAGCCTTAGGATCAGAGAAATCAGCTGTAATTTCGGAAACCAAGGTGCCAATTACATCAGTCACCGCTTTTCTTTCTTATTTTCTTACCTCAACCCACAGAGTGATGAGCTCCCGTTAACTGCTTGCGGGTTTTATATATAATCCTTGCATTTGATACAGCGCCTGATCACGTTTTTGAGACGTCTCAAAGCGCTTCACAGAATATACTGTAAAGTGAATTGACTATTTTGTGGGGGAATCGTGGCAGCCAATTGCGCACAGCAGTGTCCCACTAACAGTTGTAGATTCAGTGACCAACTTATTTATTTTGAAGGAATTATTACCCACAGAAAAGTGATCCGCCAATCGACTAACAACTGGGTTTGTATTTACTGCTGGGTAACAGAGGTGTATGAAGTAAGGAAACTTATCTAACGTTTTGCCCTGACCGGGAATCGAACCTGGGTTCTCTCGCTTGCGAGGCGAGTGCTCTAACCACTACGATGGAGGGAGTCCACTTTGCTGACGTCTGCTGTGACCTACCTTTTTCCTGTGGGTGGGGCTGCTGTTGGTACTGTGACAAGGACTCAGCAGGGGGCTGGAGTTGTCGGAGAGGGTGAACTTGGCCATATAGGTGTTGTAGTCCAGCAGGATCTTCTGCCTGATGTTGCCGGCCAGATCCTTGGTTTTGAAGAGAGAGGAGAGGTCCTCAGTGCTGTCTCTGCTGCTGCAGTCGCTGTGAGCCAGCCTCCCCGAGGGGATAGCACTGCGATTCTGCGTCAAACCTGCGAATGTACATCAAGCCACGCAAGGGTTGGATTAACCAATAAACTAGGAAACCATGGTTCCCGCTCTGGGTATGGTTGGTGCCCTTCTTTCCCTTCACTCTCCATGCTGCCTCATGCCTTATAAACGTTGTGAGCGGCAGCACAGAGAACAAGAGGAAGGTGGCACCATTAATAGCCCATTGCACCCCCAAAGTGATATATATTTTCCAGCAATCTGCGGCTGTTTGTGGGACTCTGCTGTGTGCTATTAGCTCCTGTGTTTCACCCACAAAAAATATACAGGGACTATGCTTTACAACATATTCTGTGAAGCGCTTTAAGACGTCTCGAAGACTTGATAAAGCACAATTTCAAATGGAAGCATTATTATTATTATTATCAAGTTCATCATCAGCCACCTCTACAATAGTAATTCTGCATCAACTGCTCACACACACACAACCATAACTAAAATCAATATGAAGTGTTGGTGTGTTATTACCAGATTTCCCAGGTTCTCCGCTGGTGGGCTGCCTGTCTTCTGACTGGAATCTGGAAGCCAGCAGGAAGTGTCTGAACCATTCCTCCTTGTCCCTGCCTGTTCTCCCGAACAAGAACAGGGCACTTACTCTACCTTCGCTGGGAGGTCTGAGGGTGACGTCTGGGGTCAGGGCTCCCCTTGTGTTGTCCACTATCTCCTCTTGGTCCTCACTGTCGCTCTCACTTTTCCACTCCTGGTTTGCAGACTCCATGAGTCTGTCCTCTGGCTCAGACTCGGGCTCGCTCAGTAAGATACGGATGGGATATTTCTTATTCCACATTCTTTTTTTGGCGAGGCCGGGCGGGACAAGTGAAATCTGCAATGACCGACAGAGAGAGAGAGAGAGTTCATATGACAGGGGTTTGTGAAGACTGAGTGGAGTTTTAGGAACGATGGGAGTGGAGGAGCGTTTTGAAGAACATTGTAACCTACCTTGCTCTCAGCCAGGTCGTAAGATCGATGGCTGATGAACACCACATCATGTTTGACCTCATCAAAGGTTGCCCATCGAGAGATCTTGCTCTTTGGGTAGGAGAGCTTCAGCAATGGGCCCTCCAGGGTCACATAGACTGAATGGGTCAACGAGGGATGGTACATCTCAGGGTCGTAGTTGTAGATTTCATTCATCCAGCCCTGGAATAAGCAAGAGGGTAAAGAGCATTTGAAAGGGCAATGGATTCTCCTTTTGTTACTGCTATCATGACTGTCTGTGGGACAATGCTGAGCGCAATTGGCTGCCGCATTTCGATATGGGGCAATGCGGGTATTTGGAGTTGAGGTACAGCTGAGCCATGATCTAATAGAATGGCGGAACAGGCCCGAGGGGGTTGAATGGCCTCCTCCTGTTCGCATGTTCCTATCAGCTGCGGTGCAAGAAATCAGCACAACGGTGTCAACAATACAGTCAATGGTTAATCACTAGCACAGACGTCCGCTCAGCGGTGCCAGCCTGCTGAGTATTTTACAAACTAGCTTTCACGTCCTAAGCAGCTGCTATTAAAGATCAGTGAGAATATTTAAAGCAAAGAAAAAGGTTCGGCTTGTTCACAGACACTTTCACACAGAAGGCAAGTGATGGGTAACGAGCAAATGTACTGCTGTGACTGATGCGGTTTGTTTAAGGCAAGCTACTAGGCACCTGGTAACACTGGGTATAATAATGTTGGCAATAACTATTTTGCTTCCGTTGTACAATCCACGCTAATTGCATTTGTTTTTTTTCTCTCATTGGTGAAGGGCAGGCCAGACACCCTGCCTTGTTTGGTTGTGGAGCCCACAGAGTTGTGTATCTTTGCTTTGTTGTGTTTCCTTCCGATCCCCGACTGATGTGCTGAGCTAATTAACATCTGACTGGAAAATAGGTCTCTCTCTCAGTGCGATTGAAGGGGGGTAAATTCAGAACAAATCTGCGGAGACACTACTTCAGTGAGTGAGTAGTAAACTTATGGAACAGGCTCCCTAGGGAGACAGACGGTGGAAGCAGAAAGTGTTTTGAGGTAAAGAGTTTTATCTCAACCTGTAAAAAATCAACTTGGGTTTTGTCACTATCTTTTCAGTCATTGTATGGACTTGCTGATCACACGCACAGTTGCTTAGCAAGAGCCAGATCTATCATCCTGTGCACCATTGGCTGCTTCGTTTCACCCACAAAATATACAGTCCAATTCAGTTTACAGTATATTCTGCAAAGAGCTTTGAAACATCTTGAAGACATGATAGGTTGCTATATTAAATGCAAGGATTAGTATTATTATTATTATTATTCGCATTCTGGCACACATCAATGCACACTGTGGCCAGGACACCTTACGAAGTGCGAGATGCCTCAGTGAGTTCAATCCATTTAGTAGCATTACACGCCACTGATCAGTATTTGATGCAAATGGCTTAGAGTAACTCGTGATCTGCCGTGAATGAACTAAAGTTGCCTGACATGGGAAGTTTAATACGATTTAGTTTGTTTCAAAGCTTTTAATGGCTGAGGGAGGGATTTTAGGCTTCTTACAGGGTAGATTAGGGTCCCGATGAAAGTTCGAAACAACACCCGGTAAAGTAGGGCTTTGCCTTGCTCTAAGAAATAGCGGCTAATGCACAAATATAATCCCAAATATGACTTATCATCAGCAAATGATTTCTCAACTAAAGACCTTGTATGACTGCCCCCCAATGGGTCGGGTTCAAACCACAGATAAAAAAGAGGTGACTCCCCGCCCCGCCTTGCCTCGTGTCTGATTCCACCCACTCCAAGATGTTACCCTACATAAAGGCCGCTGTATCAAAGCAAGTTATTGTTGTTGTGCACTTTAAAATTAAGGGCAAGAGCCTAAATTGCAGAACTATTGGAAAATTATTCAGCAAATATTAATCCATGGGAGAGCTGAAAGTCAGCCTTCCTTTAGCTGGTCCACTTTCACCACTTTATTTACGGAGATGATTTTTTATTATGATATTTTTAAATGGTATTTTATTCCCCTAAGGTAGAGACAAAAAAATGTGGTTTTGGAGCTTTTTTTTGCCGAGCCGGGTGTCTGATACAAGCAGAAACCCATCATCGTTGCTTAAGAGTCTCCAAACCAAGCTGAGGATTCCATGCATCCCACCTACATATGGAAATCCCAGATGTAGACTGTTGGAATGGAATGTGCTCTCTCTCTCTCTCCTCTCTCTCTCTCTCTCTGTGGAGGGTGGCATCCTGCTTACCTAATTCCGGAAAGTATTAGGCACAGGATGGCAAGAGCTAAGGCTTGGGGGGAGTGTGCGTTGGGGGTAACCGCTGGAGTCTAACCAGCTAAACCCTCATAGCTTGCCGTTGAAGGAGTTTACAGAGAGGGGGAAGCTAAAGCTTGTAACAACGGTTTTACCTTCACAACTTCCAGCTCTTTGGGATCGGGGATGAAGCTGTCCAGTTGAAGCTGTCTACTTGCGGGGCGGGTAGTGTGCGAGAGCTTGGGTGTGAGCAGCAGGATGATGAGCAAGGCTGTGAGAAAGCCCAAGGCGAGTCCCAAGCAGAGGCCAGAGAAGTAGGAAGGCAGGGGTAGGACAAAGTAGCTGTAGGTCAGCGTGGCTAAGCATATGAGAGTTTTACTTGGCACAGGTTGTGAAGACACAGGTGGAGTGGAGCTCGGGCTGAAGTAGGAAGAGAAGGTGGATTCCTGCCCACAGAGCATGCTGTCCTCACCGGGCTCCGTTTCCACAATCTGGATCATGTCCCCGTAAGTGCAGATCTCGTACCTCGAACCCTCGACTTCTCCCTGCTTTGGACGAGAGGCAATGCTCAGCTGCTGCTGTCTCCCCCTCCCACATCTACCAGGGGATGTCTCGGCCGGGGGGGACCTCTCGCCATCCTTCCTCTCTGCTTTCAGTATCTCTGTCCGGAGCTTCTCAAACCCAGATCTGATGCCCTTGTTCCCAGCCTCAACGCCAACCCCATCCTCAGCCCCTGAGACGCCGGGGGACCGAGCTCCAAAGGAGTTGGCCTGGGAATATCCTCGGTGTTTATTAGGGCTTCCCCCGCTCTCATCTCCGATGATCTTACTCAACATGTTCAAGGGCTCCTGCATGGCCTCGGAGAACTTCCTCTTGGTGTCCTCCAGTTTGGCTTCCACTTCAGGGACCTTGAAGAAACTGACCTTGCTGTCGGCAGAGGGGGAGAGGAGCGGGGAGGGGGGTGCTGTTTTGTAATCCCCGTTTCTCCCCTTGGGCTGCGTCAGCTGTCGCCAAAGATGCAGGTTGAGCTTCGAGTCCGACTTGGATTGGGTGACCTCTGGCTCGTGGCGGGAGATCTCAGTGGAGATGGATTTGACGAGGCTCAGCAAGGGTCTGGGTAACTGCGAAGACATGTCCCTTGTCTCGATTTCCGTGGACAGTGACTTGACCAGACTGAACAGCGGCCTGGAATCTGTGGAGGAACCGTAGGAGTTCGAAGGCCGTACGTTCAGAGGGACTGGGCAAGGAGCTGATGAGAACAAGATCTGAGCCAGAGATGTGGAATGGGAAGGAGATGAAGGCAGGGATGAGGCCGGGAGGGATAGGTTGAAGTGTTCCTCGGGATGTGGCATCGCCTCCTCCTCTGATGTTCTCTCCTTCTCCCCTTCATCCTCCTTTTCCAGGGAGAAGATCAGTTCATTTTCCTCCAGGTTCTCCCAGTCCCCCTGTTCAGTGGGAGAGGTCAGGTGGATGACTATGTCTTTGCCCTGATGGACCACAGGCTGCTCTGACCCCACATCTTGGTGGTTCCCTAGACTTGATGAATGGCAGGAGGGGCTCAGAAACTCTCCAGGTTCCTTCTCGTCACTGCCGAGTTCCGCCATCACTCAGGGTCGGACGATATCACAGTCAGTGTCTCTGTAAACAAGATAATGTAAGGGTTTCTCAGTATCAGTTATAGTTAGGTTCATCCAAAGGAACGCTCTCTGGTCTCAAGCCTTTTCCTCCAGCCTGCTCACACTAATTACCCCATCAGTTCAACAACAACAACTTGCATTTATATAGCACCCTTCAGACGAGGCATTAAACCTCGGTCCCGACTGCCTGTTCAGGTGGATGTTAAAGATTCCCCGTAGCAGTACTCGAAAAGAGAAGGGAGTTTCTCTCTCTCTCCTGGTGTCCTGGCCATCAAATCCCCCCCAAATAAAAAATGGGTCACTCACTTCATGGCTGTTTGTGGGACATCGCTATCCACAAACTGGCAGCTGTGTTCAAAAATACAGTCACTGCACTTCCCAGTAAATTCTGTGAAGCATTTTGAGACGTCCTCCCGACATGAAGGGTGCAGTATACTAAATGCAAGGATTATTGTTATATCCTGTGCGATTCCAAGACCAATATGTTGCGATCGTTTGGTGAATTTATCACTTTACATTAAAGGCAATGTAATGCCATAATATCACAACACAGCACAAAAACCTGTGATTCACAACCGTTCAACAACAGAGAGAAAAACGTGACTACATGGAGGGGGAAGAGGCTGCCAAAGAAGTTATTTTAGGGAATTTTTTTTTGTGATGACAATTAAATTATCCGGGAAGTTTCTGAAGCCGGATCTCATTGGCAGGGTTGACATTTCATGGCTGGCTGGTAATAAACTCAATCACAGGCCCGCACTGCACACACGCTGGGCTTAAGAAGAATGCCGCAGTTTGCCGGATGAAATAAATAAAATCTCGGATCATTGTCAATCGGCAGAAATTTCACGCTGGGGTGATTAGCAGCAACTGCAGCACTTAATCTGCATCTTGTACACTCGGCTACAATTATCTAGTCTGTCTCCAATCTTCTTGCTTTGTTTTTATTTATGATGCATGCACATGTGGCTGTGTGCATGGATTTGTGTGTGTGTATATACGTTTGGTTGTGTGTGCTTGTGCTTGTGAGTGACTGTGTTTTTGTGTGTCTTTGTGTGTTTGTTGCTATCCTTTACCCACAAAGTATACAGTCACTCCACTATACACTACACTATATCCTATGAAGCATTTTGAGACGTCTCGATGACGTGATAAGGAGCTGCATCAAATGCAAAAATTATTATAGTAACAACTCAGTGTGTTACGGACAAGATGAATGTCAATTTTGTGATTGTTAACAGCGGTTCTGACGTGAATGATATTGCATTTTACGGATCGATTTTCCCCCCCATTGTTTTGGAATGAAGTGTGATCAGAGGAGATGGTGATGATGGCAGTAACCTGGCTCTACACACAGGCACTTTTCACACAAAAAAAACACTTCAGAGAGGCCGTTGCAACCGCCGTGCTCAGCCGTTTAAATCATTCGGGTCTAAATTGATGAACTGCAAATGTCCTGCTGTACAATGCAGGTTATTACTGTGTCATTCAGCTTGTGATTTACTGAGGAACACTGGAGCCACATGATAATGTGTGTGAGCCTGTTGCAGTGCTTGGACTCTCGCCTCTGAGTGAGAACATTATGAATTCTTTCTCTCTCATAAAGTGAACAGTGAGATTTTCAACGTTATCGGGGACCATTCAGCCCGCGAAGGCTTTCATCGGTCATACGTAAATAATTTGAAAATGTCAAGTCCCCCACCCCAGCAACAACAACAACAACTTGCATTTATATAGCGCCCTTCATACGGGGCAGCGTCCCAGAGCACTTGACAGTGGCAGAGTCCGAGGGAGGTATCAGAGCACGAAGGGATTTGAGACCGTCTGAACGGGGTCAGTATCGATGGCAAGCTGACGCTGAGCTGCTGCTTGTCTGGCAGACGAAGGAAGGCTGCCTCTGATCAGCCAGTCATACAGATTGCGCTGGGGGAGTGCCTGGCCACTCACTGTACACGCTACTCTCCATGTCAAGTGCCAATCTCCCGAAAATGTCTGGCAGAGCAGATCCTGGTGAGGTGGGGGAAAGATCAACAAGACTCTGCATTGAAAGCTTCTGTGCTCAGCATTTCAATAATGATAATAATCCTTGCATTTGATACAGCACCTTATATCTTCGAGACGTCTCAAAGCGCTTCACAGGGTACATTGTAAAGTGAATTGACTGTAGATTTTGTGGGCGAAATGCGGCAGCCAATTGCGCACAGCAGCGTCCCCACAAACAGTTGTGGATTGTGTGACCACCTTATTATGATTATTATTTTTTTTAAATGTAAGGGGTTATTACCCCCCGGAAAAACGATCCATCAGTGACCTCAGTAGAGAGAATTCTATGCATTGAATCTTATAGAACAGCTACAGCTATAGCACGGAAACGGGCTATTCTAGTCCCTGCCAGTGTTTATACTCCACACTAGCTTTCTCAGCCCTATAATCCCCTCTCCCTTACCCATCTGTTTCCTCCTCACTCACGTATGTGGGCAAGAGAGAGAGAGAGAGACATCATAATTCCTAACTTGCTGTCTTTTCAATCAAGGCAATTGTGTTTGGATGATTCGATTAGAAAGAGTGAATTCAATTTGACGCTTCATTGAGAACGAAGGTTGTCTGGGATCATTACAGTCGCTGTGTAATTTGGGATTCCTGACTTGCAAGCTCAAAAGTCTTATTAGCTTCAATCTTCAGATGTTGGACCGGTGACGAGTTTAGAGACTGCACGGTAACTGTGTGTAACATCTCAAGCATAAACGTCAGCCTGGCTCAGTTGGCAACGCACTGGCCTCGGAGTCAAAAACACACTTAGGTTTCTGCGAATTGCTCACTGACTTTAAATAAGGTCCGTGAGACAACCGTCTACCACAAACTCTATTAGCCTTGATTTCTTAGTTGTACAGTAAAATCCTGATAACTTGTTACTCCAAGGGAAAGGACTCGGTGTCCCACGAACAGTCATGGATTGAGTGACCAAATTATTATTTAAATTTTAAAAAAATGTGTTACCTCAGCACCTTGGGACGTCCTCCCGACATGAAAGGCGCTATACAAATGCAATCTTGTTGCTGTTGTACCCGCGGGAAAGCGATCCGCCAATCAACTAACAACTGGGTTCCTACTTACTGCAAAGTAAACAGAGCGGTGTGGAGTAAGGAAGCTTGCCCAGTATTTTGCCCTGGCTGGGAATCTACTCCAGGTTCTCTGGCTTGCGAGGTGAGCGCTCTAACCACTGAGCTACAGGACTCCACTGCAGTTCTGCAGTTCATGTCAACTCATCACTATTTGCAGTGCAGCCCATTTGCCACTCAGTGCCTTCAGCCACAAGTCCATTTACGTTTTTAAATGACTTCCGAATTGCAGTTGTCAGTTGCGGTGTGCACTGAGGAGGGAGAGAATCGATAGCAGTCTGTAAAAAGCTTTATTGGCACCAGGACTTTGAGCCGGGCTGAGGGACTCGATGCACTCGGCTTCTGAAAAATATATCAAACAAGGGGCAGAGGAGAACAGGACCTATAGCAGGCAGGAGAAGGAGATGCAACAACAACTTGCATTTATATAGCGCCCCTCACCCAGCACAACACCGAGCTGGGGGGTGAGGGGGGGTGACCATAGGTACGGTCGAAGAGGAAGGTCTTCAGGTGAGATTTGAAGACGGGTTAGGAAGGGGCAAGGGGGAAGGATAAGAAATGTTGATGGAGGATTGAATGCTTTTGCAGTGTCAATGCTCACACCATCCAACACATCACAGTAACACATCATGAGACGAGGCACAGTCTGGTGTGTGGCACATCTCATCATCAAAATAATTGGCACCTTTGAAGCAAGTCACCATTTCCTAGTGAAAGGCAATGTTCTTTCACTGAGAACCAACACTTGAATCTGCTAGAAGCCTTGTGAGCTTCACTCACTAAAGACTGGACACCACAATGCATTAAGTTGCATTGCTCACATGTCCATTTCAACCCCCCCACCCCCCCCCATCTCCCTCTTTTGCTATTTGGAACATAGTTGGAGCATTTTCTTTTTGCGCCCAGGTCAAAAAGGGCTTGCGATTTTACTCGAAAGCAGTTTTCCAAACTTGTTGAAAGATATTGCACAGTACTTCAAATTTACATGAGACAGTGAGAGAAAGAGAGAGAGAAATTCAATTTGAAAACTGAAAAACCCTCTGGAAGTTCAGTGAGTTAACAGCACACCACTGAGAATGAGTCCTGTAGCTTAAAGGTTAGAGCACTCGCCTCGCCAGCGAGAGGACCTGGGTTAGATTCCCGGGCAGAGCGAAACCTTACTCCACACACCGGTTTACCCGGCAGTAAGTAGGAACCTGGTTGTTAGTCGATTGGTGAATCGCTTTTCCGGGGTAATAATCCCTTCAAAAAAAATTAATACTAATAACTTGGACACCCAATCTACGACTGTTTGTGTGTCGCTGCTGTGTGCAATTGGCTGCCGAGTTTTGCCCACAAAATATACAGTCACTACACTTTACAGTATATTCTGTGAAGCGCTTTGAGATGTCTCAAAGCCGTGATAAAGCGCTATATCAAATGCAAAGATTATTATTATTATAATGACACAATGCATAGAGTAAGTGCAAGACTAAAATCAGTGCAGATAAATGCATATATATTTGCCTTTTTTTTACAACCAAGAACCTAATTTGAAACCATTGCCCACTGAGGCAAATAATGCAGCCTTTCAAATAAATGTATACACCAAAGGCAGTGCTTTATAAGAACTTATCAGATCTTAAGATGCTAAGTTATTGGCCTCAACTCTTCATTGCAGAGCTACAAGAAACTAATTGAGTGGAACAGACAGATAACAAGGATTTTTTTAAATTAAAAAAAGGTCTTGCTGTGCAGATTCATATTAATTGGTAATAATCTCTTAAAATAATAATAATAATTTGGTCACTCAATCCACAACTGTTTGTGGGACACTGTTGTGGGGCAATTGGCTGTCACCTTTCACCCCCAAAATACACAGTCAATTCACTGTACAGTCTATCCTGTGAAGCGCTTTGAGACGTCTCGAAGACGTGATAAGGCGTCGTATCAATTGCAAGGATTGTTATTATTATAATTGCTTGCAACCCTGTGAAACTAAGGGTTTTTATTGTTTTTGGAACCCTGTCTAAACCCAAGCTATATCTGTAGCTGTTTTTGTTTTGGGGTTCCTTAAAGGAATAGCATACGCTGATGGGGGGAGAGAGAGAGAGAGAGACACCCACACACACATACACACAGACACAGACAGGCAATCTTACCAGTTCTTTAAGGTTAGAGCAAAGGACAGGAATCCATCCATCCTTGCTGGAGTGTAGGTTTGCATAACGCTACAGAGTCATCATCATTACTTGACTTGAGAGAGAGAGAGAGAGAGCGTGTTACATTGAGATTTCCCTGTTAGATTTCCCCCGTTCAGCAGTCAGCTCGGGTGTTCTGTTGCTTTACAGGGCTGAGGAGGGTCTCGTTGTCATCGACAGTCAGCATCTGGCTTCCAAAGAGAACTGTTTGCGATGTGGGTCTCAGAAGACATTCCCTGTGTGCCTGTATCTGTGCGCACTTTGCTCGATCTGTCTGTGTCTATGTGTGTGTGTGTGTGTTGTGCCTTTGTGGGTCAGGCGTGCGAGAGCAGGTGCAACTCCAATCTGCACACATGTGATTATCCCCTCACTCCAGCATTGCTTGGCTTTAGCATCTGCGTCGCTGCTCTCCTCCAGATTTAAAGTGCTCTCTGCATTGTTAAGCCTGCCAGCCTCCAATTTTCCAATCCTTTTCATTTGTAACTTGCCTCTGTGCCTGGGAGATGTCACAGCATGATGTCAGTTTCCCCCCACCCCCCTCCCCAGTCTTGAGCCAGCTGGCAACTTTGCTAACAACGCAGACACCAGATCAGCCAGAATAGAATAGCCCGCAAGCCGCAGTCTTGAAGGAGGTGTGTGTGTGTGTGTGAGACTTTGTACAGGTTTATAAGATTTTAAATGGGATTGAATGAGCAAATGCCTCACGATACATTAGGATGCGTTAAGACAAGTCAGAGGAACGAGAGAACATTCAGTGGATTCCTGTAGCCTAGTGGTTAGAGCACTCGCCTCGCAAGCGAGAGAACCCGGGTTTGATTCCTGGGCAAGGCGAAACCTTAGGCAAGTTTCCTTACTCCATGTGCCTCTGTTTACCAAGCAGTAAGTAGGAACCCGCTTGCTAGTCGATTGGCAGATTGCTTTTCTGGGGGTAATAATCCCTTAAAAAAAATGTAGGCACTCAATCCACGATTGTTTGTGGCACGCTGCAGTACGCAACTGGCTTCTGCTTTTCACCCACAAAATACACAGTCACTACACTTTACAGTATATTCTGTGAAGTATCTTGAGGCACTATAATCAAATGCAAAGATTATTATTATTATTGGGATAGGATCACAAGGGGCAATTTCAGGACAAGCCATCAGGATGTTTTTTGTTATCCAGAGGGTAATTAATGACATGACAGAAGAGAGGTTGAGGCGATGGGGGTGCGGTGGGGCTGGGGGTGTGTGGCCTTTCCTGTTCCCACACATAAACCCAGTGTATTTCCCTGGGAATAATGAGATGTCATTGTATAATGCTCACTAATAAATATTTCTCCAGCTAACAAGGCCAGTTTAAAGCTACTGTATTTAAGTGCAGTATTTCCATGTTAGTTCCGCTCAGGGCAACGTCTTCCAACCCCGAACCTGAAAACATACAGTCACAGTACATTCTGTGAAGCGCTTTGAGACATCTCGAAGACCTGATAAGGCGCTATATCAAATGCAAGGATTATTATTATATCCCTTGCAGTTTGAGTTTCAAATATTTTATTTCAGTAGAACCTTGTTTAGTGAAAGCTCAATATCCCAGAGGACTTAATTAGCTTTGCACTATTTTCATGCTTCATTGCTCAATCTTGACTTGTACTTCCGTGATCTGTATTTAGTGAACCTACGCTGTTGCTCGGGGAAAATAATTTGCGCTGAAATTATAGAATCGAATGGAGTCATAGCAAAGTGTTTAAGAAGACGTTACCCCCCCCCCCCCCCCCCCCCCCAGATGTAGTCTGGTCAATGTGAACGTGTTCAAAGTATCTTTCACAACTAAAATATCCCCTCACTGAGGATTTCTTGTCAATGAGCTGTAATGCTTGTTTGTTTTGTCTTTCCGTGCATTGTATCTCTTCCTCTCCTGAAGATGGTGATTTACATTGGCACGTGCTTTCAATCTCCCAACAGGACCTTCAACATTTTCTAATCCAAAATAATGAGCGTCAGTCAGCCATCCAACTCTGAGCAAACTAACACATGAGTCCCATCCCAATGTTTATATTTCCAACAAGCCTTATAGAGTGGAAGAGGTGGGAAGGAAGGAGGGAGGGAGGGAACACCAGGAAAAAGGAAGAATGTAGGAAGGGGAAGAAGGAAGAATCAGCCACAGGCTTTTTCTCGGTGTTCCCTCCCTCCCTCCCTCCTTCTTTCCTACATCTTCCTGCCTCCCTTCACACTTCTGTGATGAGCCTGATCTGGATGGATTAGTGTAACGTCACATAGTGCCTTCACTCACCGAGGCACCAAGGAGACGGTTTAAACAGCCTGATGCCTTTTCAAACAATAATGTAACTATGGAAGAAAAACAGCGCTGGTGGGAGCACAGCAGGGAGCAAGGTGACGTGCTTGCTTTGATGTAAAACCGTTTCTGATTTGTGTGACAAACCAATTGCGCTTAAACCTTTCTCCTCCAAGACGTTAGACGTGTCTAACCCTGCCCGGTCACAGAGATATCAAATCTGCAAAAGCTCTGCTGGAAGCATTTGTGACAAAAATAATACCAGAAAGTGTGAATGATATTGTGGATAATGTAACTCTATTTAAACGCACGTCTCATTTAAGTTCACATCATCTGCTCCTTGCCACTTTGGTGTGTAGTGCAGGGTTTGTCGCAGAAGGTGGTGCTCTTGTATTACCCCCCCTTCCCCCCAACCAACCCCCATCTGGCCCATGCTGAAGCCGTGGTATTTAAACAGGAATTTTGAAGCAAACAGAATGATTCTGACCAATACGTTTGCACAAAATGTCACGCACAGTCCACAAAATATACAGTCACTCCACTTTACAGTGCATCCTGTGAAACGCTTTGGGACATCTCAACGCCATGATAAGGCGCTATATCAAATGCAAACGCAAGGATTAAGGACTGGAAGCGACCAGATTGACCTTAATATCTTCTGTCACTGCAGTTTGCTAATTCAGTGTTCTGAACTTCAATGAGTTGATCTTGGGTCAGGAACATAATCCTTAGTTTCTGGACAGTATCCAACAGCCTGGGAATTACTACACAATCTGATCGTTGAAGCAGATTGAGAGGTGACTATAAGGAGCTGTTCGGCACAGCGCATTAGCACATTGACCTTTCGCCTCTGGGACCAGGGTTTGAATGAGGCACAGCAGGATATGGGATGCACGTCTCTGATCCTTCTCAGTCCTTTTACCTGGTGCACAGTCCCTTCACCTACGCCCTTCCTTGCCTCCTTCAAGACCCATCTCAAGACCCTCCTCTTCAACCATTCCTTCGGTCACCCTCCTACTGCTGCCCTCCCTACCCTCCAACCTTCCTGATCACAACCTCCAGCTCGAGTGCAGCCCTGACTGTCCAGCGCCTTGGGATGTCCCCTCAACGTGAAAGGCGCTGTACAAACGTAATTTATCGCAGTTGTCTTTTATTATATTATTGAGCAAAGTCACTTTTGGTTGATTTAACATGTATTTTAAGAAAACCTAATAAAAGATACACATATATATCATATGTTGCTTGTTTAATATATTTATATATAACATTCCATCAAAGTACAAGTCTTGTAATTCTAATTAATAGGCGAAGATAAGGGAGAGAAATGTTCTGAATTGCTGAATTATTTGCTCATCAGGAATAGGCTGCAGCTAAAAATCATTAAGAATTGAATGCTTTGCATTGCAATAGTGTTCATCGCACTCTCCAAGGAATTGCTGGTATCTCAAGGCAGTTGATCGATCAACAGAATTGTATTCACAAAGGTTGAAACAGCAGCCCTCGCAGAGGCAAACAGACGATGGGTTTTACCTCACTATCCCTAACACTATCCCTATGGAGGGGGTAACACAATAATCCTTTGCTGAAGTCACGGGATATCTGACGATGAAATAACGCATATCTCTGTTCATATAAATCCTTCGAAACAATCCAGGATTTCATCGATGTACTTTTTACAGAAACGAATCAATAAACCTGCCAATAAGTATTTTGTCTATTGCGAGTGTTTAACTGCAGTGCTTTGACCTTTGAATACGTTAAGAAGTCTCCTCTGTTTCTCTCATTCAAACAATTACTGCCCAAAGGCGTTGACTGTTTTTTGCTAGGCAAATGCAGAAACTAATTTCCACAAAAGATGAGGTATTTGACCAATTAACGTGGATTAGGTTTACCATTAAACGTTGACCGGCGAAACTCCTTTTCTTTGCATTTACAAAGAATGTACAGCAAGGAAACAGGCCCAATCAGTCCATGCTGGTATTTATAATCCACACAGGTGTCTGCTCACGGCTGTACCCTTCTAGTCCCCTTTCTTCATGGGAAGATCTAGCTCCTTCCTCTTGAATGCATCTACACTATCTGATTCAACCACCACTTCAGGCAACGAGTTCCACAATCTCACTATCTTCTGCATGAAGTAATTCCTCCTGAATCCTCTTTTAGATTCCCCAAGTCGCTATGTTATACTTGTGTCCCCTGGTTACGGACTCCCCAACCAGTAGAAACAGCCTATTATTGATGCTATCGTGCA
>NW_024704757.1:15825151-15987915 GCF_018977255.1 Callorhinchus milii
TAGTGAGCATTATACAATGACATCTCATTATTCCCAGGGAAATACACTGGGTTTATGTGTGGGAACAGGAAAGGCCACACACCCCCAGCCCCACCGCACCCCCATCGCCTCAACCTCTCTTCTGTCATGTCATTAATTACCCTCTGGATAACAAAAAACATCCTGATGGCTTGTCCTGAAATTGCCCCTTGTGATCCTATCCCAATAATAATAATAATCTTTGCATTTGATTATAGTGCCTCAAGATACTTCACAGAATATACTGTAAAGTGTAGTGACTGTGTATTTTGTGGGTGAAAAGCAGAAGCCAGTTGCGTACTGCAGCGTGCCACAAACAATCGTGGATTGAGTGCCTACATTTTTTTTAAGGGATTATTACCCCCAGAAAAGCAATCTGCCAATCGACTAGCAAGCGGGTTCCTACTTACTGCTTGGTAAACAGAGGCACATGGAGTAAGGAAACTTGCCTAAGGTTTCGCCTTGCCCAGGAATCAAACCCGGGTTCTCTCGCTTGCGAGGCGAGTGCTCTAACCACTAGGCTACAGGAATCCACTGAATGTTCTCTCGTTCCTCTGACTTGTCTTAACGCATCCTAATGTATCGTGAGGCATTTGCTCATTCAATCCCATTTAAAATCTTATAAACCTGTACAAAGTCTCACACACACACACACACCTCCTTCAAGACTGCGGCTTGCGGGCTATTCTATTCTGGCTGATCTGGTGTCTGCGTTGTTAGCAAAGTTGCCAGCTGGCTCAAGACTGGGGAGGGGGTGGGGGGAAACTGACATCATGCTGTGACATCTCCCAGGCACAGAGGCAAGTTACAAATGAAAAGGATTGGAAAATTGGAGGCTGGCAGGCTTAACAATGCAGAGAGCACTTTAAATCTGGAGGAGAGCAGCGACGCAGATGCTAAAGCCAAGCAATGCTGGAGTGAGGGGATAATCACATGTGTGCAGATTGGAGTTGCACCTGCTCTCGCACGCCTGACCCACAAAGGCACAACACACACACACACACATAGACACAGACAGATCGAGCAAAGCGCGCACAGATACAGGCACACAGGGAATGTCTTCTGAGACCCACATCGCAAACAGTTCTCTTTGGAAGCCAGATGCTGACTGTCGATGACAACGAGACCCTCCTCAGCCCTGTAAAGCAACAGAACACCCGAGCTGACTGCTGAACGGGGGAAATCTAACAGGGAAATCTCAATGTAACACGCTCTCTCTCTCTCTCTCTCTCTCAAGTCAAGTAATGATGATGACTCTGTAGCGTTATGCAAACCTACACTCCAGCAAGGATGGATGGATTCCTGTCCTTTGCTCTAACCTTAAAGAACTGGTAAGATTGCCTGTCTGTGTCTGTGTGTATGTGTGTGTGGGTGTCTCTCTCTCTCTCTCTCCCCCATCAGCGTATGCTATTCCTTTAAGGAACCCCAAAACAAAAACAGCTACAGATATAGCTTGGGTTTAGACAGGGTTCCAAAAACAATAAAAAACCCTTAGTTTCACAGGGTTGCAAGCAATTATAATAATAACAATCCTTGCAATTGATACGACGCCTTATCACGTCTTCGAGACGTCTCAAAGCGCTTCACAGGATAGACTGTACAGTGAATTGACTGTGTATTTTGGGGGTGAAAGGTGACAGCCAATTGCCCCACAACAGTGTCCCACAAACAGTTGTGGATTGAGTGACCAAATTATTATTATTATTTTAAGAGATTATTACCAATTAATATGAATCTGCACAGCAAGACCTTTTTTTAATTTAAAAAAATCCTTGTTATCTGTCTGTTCCACTCAATTAGTTTCTTGTAGCTCTGCAATGAAGAGTTGAGGCCAATAACTTAGCATCTTAAGATCTGATAAGTTCTTATAAAGCACTGCCTTTGGTGTATACATTTATTTGAAAGGCTGCATTATTTGCCTCAGTGGGCAATGGTTTCAAATTAGGTTCTTGGTTGTAAAAAAAAGGCAAATATATATGCATTTATCTGCACTGATTTTAGTCTTGCACTTACTCTATGCATTGTGTCATTATAATAATAATAATCTTTGCATTTGATATAGACGCTTTATCACGGCTTTGAGACATCTCAAAGCGCTTCACAGAATATACTGTAAAGTGTAGTGACTGTATATTTTGTGGGCAAAACTCGGCAGCCAATTGCACACAGCAGCGACACACAAACAGTCGTAGATTGGGTGTCCAAGTTATTAGTATTAATTTTTTTGAAGGGATTATTACCCCGGAAAAGCGATTCACCAATCGACTAACAACCAGGTTCCTACTTACTGCCGGGTAAACCGGTGTGTGGAGTAAGGTTTCGCTCTGCCCGGAATCTAACCCAGGTCCTCTCGCTGGCGAGGCGAGTGCTCTAACCTTTAAGCTACAGGACTCATTCTCAGTGGTGTGCTGTAACTCACTGAACTTCCAGAGGTTTTTTTTAGTGGGATATTTAAACAGCCAATCAATATTTGCAGAAACAAGAACTGCTCAGCAGAATATCATGAGGTACAGTCAGATCATTCTAGCAGTTTATTGACTTCATAAACTATTTATGAAGCATTTATGTAACTGTCAAGAATGCAGTGAATTTACATTTGGAATGTTTCACATGGGTCTAGACATGGAAATGCCAAGGGCTTTTTTGGGCTTGTTCCCTGTAGCTTGATTGAAGGAGCGCTCGAACCTTTCAATTTAATTTATGCATCGCATTAGTTTGTTCACACATCGAATCCTCCAACCAGTCTTTTGAACTCTGTGCAGCTGCTGTGTGGAGATGTGGAGATCCAGTCTTGAATCTCCTTCAGAGATGGGTGAACTCGATTTTGCCGTTTGTAATCTTGACCACAGACCACACACGTTGCAAGTAAATACAGTAGTTTGTTCAAAGTGTGCAATTATCCTCGGCATACACTACCGTTTGGATTCAATTCGATTTTTTCCTTTTGTTTTAAAAGCAACTGTGCAACACGAAATTATAAAACAATGTGAGCTACAAATATTTGTTTCATCCGACTCTCTGGCAATGGCAGAACTGTTAAGACAAAGCAATACCACTCTAGCTAGAAATATACAGAGCAACTGCAAATCTGACATGAAATCAGAAACCTAACAAAGCCGCAACAGTTCAATCGGTTTCCGAAAGAGGAAAACAGATTACCCTTTTGGGTGTAACCCTTCATGGGAACACAAGTCCTGTGTATAGATCTTCCAGTCATCCCAAACGGCCAAATACAATGAGGTAAAAAAAAGTAAGTGAAGGAGACATGTAGGAGCGGAATCTCTGGACACTCTATGAAATACCCTGAGTTCACATTCTCAGTAGGTTGTTTCTCTGGACACCGTACCACGTTCTTCTAACATTCCTAGTTTCACAGATCAACTGTTTCCATTGTACTCACCATTATGGATCGAGATGTTATAAATCTCTCACCATTGTTTATTTTAAAGTGCGGAGGACAATTACACTCGTCAATTCTGGGAGTTCAGACCCTCCCAATGCCATCGTACTCAGAACAAGTAGCTTGGACAGACCACCTTGGGACCTGTTGCCAGATGCTCTCCATCTATTGATAACTCCATAGTAAATGCATCATTAGCCACGCCACATCTGCTAATTACAGTAGCACTATCCTCTATCCTTGCTCTGACAAAGCAAGGTGGAGATCCAGTGGTCTTGATGAAGTGTTTTGTTCTGTATTAATCTGCTGATCCACTTGAAAAGAAAGCTAAAGCCAAATCTCTCGAGGGTGCAGTGGAAGTCTATGCCACTCAATTATAGGCCTTCTTCTAATCAAGCAACACAACAAATCTTCCCGACAGGAAAGTCACGTGGATCGGTCCCATGCATGACATCACATAAAACCCAGGCAAAAATCAGCAGCTAGTATTTTCTCAGCTGAACCAATGTGATTTAATCTTCGAATTATCAATATCTGTCTAGTCACTTGAGCCGTAGCTGAGCCCTAACAATTTGCATTGAGGAAGGAGACTGACAATAACAATTTTGATTTTTGTTTTGTTTGGTCAGCCGGGTGTCTGACACATGCAGAAACTGATCACCGTTGCTTAAGCCTATCCAAACCAAACTGAGGATTCCCTGCCTCCCACCTACACATGGAAAATCCCAGAGATAGATTGTTGGAATGGAAGAATGGAATGCACTCTCTCTCTCTCTGGAGGGATGCATCCTACTTAACTAATTCTGGAAAGTATTAGGCGCGGGTTGGCACGAGCCAAGACTTGGGGGGAGCCCAGAGTGTGCATTGGGGGGAACTGCTGGAGTCTAACCAGCTAAAACCCTCATAGCTTGGCATTGACATTGCTGTCTGACAAGCTTTGGGAATCAGGATAATCAAGGTAGTCCATGAAATTCTGCTACCATCCCCTTTGCTAAATGTTAACAAAAATCCAGCTTCGAACAATGGAAGCAAATTCTGTTGCAAGCCTTCAGTGAGAACCTGTTCCTTCCTCCCCAAAGTGATTCTCGACAATTTATGCCAAAGCAACCTCTGTAAAACATCTCCTTAAAGAGTTGCATGGTTCGAATCCTGCTTACACCTTCTCCATGACTTTTATTAAGATCTAAAAAGCTTTCGAGGGTCAACTGCAGACTCCACGTCTCTACGTTTTCATCGTATTTCATCTTAAATCTGAAGAGAGCAAATTCAACCTTACTGGGTATGACAAAGTTCAAGTTAGAGTTAAGTGATTTAAACAGCCTCAGACTCTCAACCAGTACTGGTGCTCGATGCATCAGCTTCATAAGTGTTTAGTCTGCCTTTCAGTTCTCCTGCTATTATTCTGCCTCCCCGCTCTCTGAGGCCATAAAGATTCTCCTCTTTCTTTCACAAGATTTTTTTCCTTGCAGTGTTGTAAAAAGAAATGTGGTGCAGGGCATCACAGACCTCCTGATGGGGAGGGCTGACAAACTATCCAGCAGAGTGTAGCTTCATTGCTGCCCTAATTAATGGAACATTGGTTTCACGGGCCACTCATTCAGGAATGGCTGCACGATAGCATCAATAATAGGCTGTTTCTACTGGTTGGGGAGTCCGTAACCAGGGGACACAAGTATAACATAGCGACTTGGGGAATCTAAAAGAGGATTCAGGAGGAATTACTTCATGCAGAAGATAGTGAGATTGTGGAACTCGTTGCCTGAAGTGGTGGTTGAATCAGATAGTGTAGATGCATTCAAGAGGAAGGAGCTAGATCTTCCCATGAAAGAAAGGGGACTAGAAGGGTACAGCCGTGAGCAGACACCTGTGTGGATTATAAATACCAGCATGGACTGATTGGGCCTGTTTCCTTGCTGTACATTCTTTGTAAATGCAAAGAAAAGGAGTTTCGCCTGGTCAACGTTTAATGGTAAACCTAATCCACGTTAATTGGTCAAATACCTCATCTTTTGTGGAAATTAGTTTCTGCATTTGCCTAGCAAAAAACAGTCAACGCCTTTGGGCAGTAATTGTTGTGAATTGCTTTGAGATTTTTTTGACATTATCAGGGCTAATTGTACAAGTTCTTGCTGTTGTGAAACTGCTGAATTGAGCGACAACTGAATCACACAACTACATGTGCAAAGTGCAGCCAAACCAAGTTAATGCATCTCATGGATAATGAAAATCAAACTCTCCTGTAGCTGCAACTATTTGTAGAGTCCTGTAGCATATTTGTTAGAGCACCTGCCTGTGGCGATCCATAGTATGGTGGTTAGAGCACTCGCCTCGCGAGCGAGAGGACCTGGGTTCGATTCCTGGGTGGGGCGAAACATCAGGCAAGTTTCCTTACCCCCACGCGCCTCTGTTTACCCAGCAGTCAGTAGGAACTCAGTGGTTAGTCGATTGGTAGATCGCTTTCCGGGGTAATAATCCCTTCAAAAAAATGTTTTAAAAATAATTTGGTCACTCAATCCACAACTGTATGTGGGACACTGCTGTGTCCTCTGTCGGAACTGGTGCTTTGCTTGGAAGCCTCAAGTTCTTTTAGAGCAATGTCCAGCTAAAGGATATGACGGCCACACTGTTGTTCTGCTGTTCAAGACCCTCTTGCATTTTCCGGGATAGACAGCAGACTTCTCTGACATTCCAGCAATCATTCGTGAAATGGCCTGATCCGTACCGTTCCTTGATAAAGAATAAACCCTGAGAGAAGCATTTTGAGAACAAGTCCACCTTTTAAGAATTGGTCCAATTTACATTTTGGCCAGAGCGATGGTTGCATGTAAATTTAACACAATGAGTAGGACCTTGTCAGTGACTTTGGGCGATGTTTTATTTATGTGGTCATTTATATTAAAAATAAATCTCATCGTCTATCTTATTGCTAAATTGTTCCCAAATGGGCCAGGAGGTGTCTCACAGCTGTCAAGTGTGGGAGTGCTTAACACGTACTGTTACTGTGCTCTTTTCGGGTCAGAGCAATTGTAGAAATACGAAGTAATGAATGGCACTTGCAGATCATTAACACACAGGATCATTAACTGCCTCGAAATACAGTGAACAAATCTGTACCTCGGCTCCAGACAAGTCGTCTACGAAATATTTTTCCTCCATTTGGATAATTAATACATTTCCACTGCATTAAATCACAAAGTGATGCATTAGATATCAGTTCACTGCAGTGCTAGAGGTCACTAAACTCTCAACTCGGAGACTCCAGTTTCAGTTGACTTTGACGTCTCCTGAGGGACAGGTTTGTTTGGTCAGGATTGCTGGTGGGAGGGCCCCCTTTCTTGCCTCAGTACCATTCACTATACATTTATCCATGTGTAGTATTCGATCATATCTGCAGCAAACATTAGTGTTCATCAACATAAAAATTCCATTAAGTTCTCTGAAACCCTGAACTTCTCAGCTCGGCATCCCAGAGGTCAGCCATCAGCGTGAGTGTTCTGCCGGCTGTTTGCGAGCGCTGCTGCTCAGTTCCTCAGTTGCAGAATTGGATCCTTGAGAGACTATAAAAGTCAGAAGAGGGTCTGATCATTTAATCTCCGTCAGCACCAGCCATACATAGCTCTGTCGCAGTCTGGGAAAGGGAAACGTGGGGTAATGAAGTGTGAAGAAAACATCTGTTTTCCAGAATGATAATTCCAGTTTAGGTGACACAAATAGCATGCAGCTGTTGTTTGAGAGACTCATCGTGAATCTTTTATGCTTTTTCTAAGTCTCAGGGTTGGGATTCTTTAAAGGACAACTCGTATAGACTTCTCGTCTTAACGCTTAAGGGTTTGGTGGCTGGGATTTTCTTTGTCCCGGATGCAGTAGTGTTTAACCTCTCCGGGACACTACCCCATGTGAAGAGAGCCACATAAATGCAAGTCGTTGTTGTTTATTTATCCATCCTGGAGAGTGAATGGCTTTCGAGAACTGAATAGTTTCCAATGGTTTTATTTGGCTAAATTTAATCGATTCCCATCAATTTGGAAAATTTATCTCTTTTTACCAATGTAAGACTATATGAACAGACTAGTTACTCGACACATCTCCCCTCGGCAATGTAAACTGGATTTGCATCTCTTTAACCAGATGATTGCAATAAGGTCCTGTTTGCTATCAGTGTGTCATGCCAAAGCTCTAGAGTGAGCACCAATTAATTCACACAATCAAGTTGCATCTGGATGCTATTACGAGATGTTAGATAGATAATAACTTCATCCATCTTCACATTAATCCCCAAAGAACTTAGTTACAAAGGAATTGAGGAATTATTTTTGCTTATTCCCGTTAAAGCTCTCTGGGACGCCACTTGTCATGGAGGGTGCTATATAAATGCAAGTTGTTGTTGTTAATAAACATGTAACCATTACACAGGGCGGGGCGGGGGATTAACAAAGGTTTTGCACGTTAAAAATCAAGTGAAAACAGCTGCTGTAATTGTGGCGCTACATTACATTTTATTTATAAGTAAAGTGAGTGATCTGGAAGTTGAGAGTCTGGAAATGAGAGTATTGAGGCCTGTTAGGTGGCCTGTTAAGACTAGGGGGATAATCTGGTGTATATTTCTAAGTGTAGAGTTTGCAGTTGCACCTCCTTTAATGTCACTATCAGCACCAGAGCAGCACAGTACAACCATCAAACAATAATAATAATAATAATGCTTACATTTGATATAGTGCCTTTCACATCAGGAGGAAGTCTCGAAGCACTTCACAGGATTTACTGTGAAGTGTAGTGACTGTGTGCTTCGTAGGCAAAAGTAGGCTTAGCAATCAGTTATAACAAATGATTACATTATAGACTGTATTAGCAATAAACTTGCTTTGGGTGGTGGGGCTGAGCTGGGGGCTGGGGCTTCTGTCCTCAGTCAATTCAAACCGAGCCCCAGCCGAAAATATTTTACAACACAATCGAAACTTACCATGAACTATAAGACAAACAGAAAACGCACATAAGTGCAATTGAATGCAATATCTGTAATGAGCGGATCCATTGTTAAAATAAACGACATCGTCGTTGGTGCATTATTAAGTCGGGGGCTGATGGTTAGACCAGTACTGTATCCAGTCAGACTGCTGTGTATCCTCAAAATCCATCCTAAAGTGGAGTCAAGATAACTGCATGAAACCAGAATGAAGCTTCTTTGAGCATTTGCAATGGGTGTTTTAAGGCTTCGAGAGCAAGCACAATACCATACAAAATTATCAATAATAAAAACTAACTTTGGAAAGGTGGTAAAAGGTGATAATCCTGTTCAATGGTCAGCTAACACCAGGAATGAATTGAACTCTGATTTCTTATTGAGGGATCCAGTCTTGATCACACACAGTTGAACTGTAGACACGACAACCTTGACAAACCATGACAATGACATGAGAAACCAACCATTGTCAAAAACTAACAGACTGTCAGCACGTCCTTCAAACCAATCACTTGCTGAATGGTTCACCTCATATAATGACGTTAATTAATGTAGCACTTCCACACCTGGAAGCCCTTCTTTAGGTTTGGTGCAGTAATTGTATTTATTTTGAAACATTCTGCTTGTGACATCGCTGTACATTTTGATGCATTTGCCACAGTACCAGATTGCTGCCCTTGCCCCTAATTGATGAGAGTAAGAGACGGTGTCAGATCAGAGTTGAAGCACTTTTCTTCTTCGATAATGCACTACGTGTCTGGCAAAGCACGGCTTTCAAAGTAGAGCTCACTATAAATGTGCTTTATCTGCACTAATGCCTCCCACCATCAAATCCTGCCTCTTATTACTTAATTGCAAGCTATTAAAGCTGCAGTGCATGTGAAGCTCTTTTCTAGGGCGGTTGAGGAGAGTTTGGAGAAGATGGGCCTGTTTTCATTGGACCAGAGAACGTTGAGCTGATTGAGGTGGACACAATCATGAGGGAATTTATTAGGGTAGATAGAGAGAAGTTATTTCCAATGATAGGGGAGGCAGTAACTCGGGGAAAAGACTGCCATTAAGATGAGTGAAGAGAGAACTAGTGAGGAACTTGTTCACCCAGAGAATGGTTAGGGTGCGAAATGTTCTGCCAAATGGGGTGGTGGAGGCAGATTCCATTGTAGCTTTTGAGAGAGAGATGAATAGGCATTTGAACGAAAGTGGCTTAAAGGGGTGTGGGGATAAGGTGGGGTAATAAAATTGGAGCCATTCCTTGATCTGTGAGCTGGCACAGGCTCGATTGGCCGAATGACCTCCTCCTACGCTATAGATTCCCATGTTTCTGTGGTCGTTCCAGTCAAGGATATAGATCAGCGAGGTCCCGTGCCAGAGTGCCATACCTCTGATTGAACACATTGGATTCCTTTTTAAGGAATCCTGTTAAGAAATATTGCACATTAGGCATGTGTCAAGGTGGATATCAAGTGTTGAAATATGGGATAAAGAAATGCTGATGTAACCAAACCTAGAATCTAGAAATGGCGAGAAAACAGAGGAGAATGATGTAATGTCAAAGGATCAAAAAAAAAGCTCTGTTGAAATGGAACAATAGAACTAATGTAATCCTTGAGGCTTTTTTTTTATTATAAGACATTCCTAATAGCAGTGATAGACAGGTCTGATTGTCCGAGATAGAAATCCCCAGATCGCAGACATGCAATACATTTCGCTGTCTCTAAGTCAAATAAATTGAAACCGCGATTTAAGTGAGGTTGAAGTCCTGAAGATTGACAAATTGAAGTCAAGTAAGCCTTTATGCGGAGAAAAATGCGCGGATTAGGAGGTGAAATTCACAAACATTTCATAATGCGCTGCTTGGTTGGTAATTAGCACATTACAGAACTTGTTATTATGAAACGCTACAAACTTCACTCACTCCCAATTTTTTTTAAATTAAAAAAAAAAACATTTTGTTCTGCTCGGGTTTTGTGCTTGGAACTCATCCATTGTTTTCAAATCCCTGACTGTTGAGTGGGTTTCATATACCCCGAGTGCCTCAGCTCAATTTGCTTTGCATGTTTAATAGACATCAGAGGGAGCAAGACAGTAGCTCCCATCTATTTGAGCTGCACCAGAACTCCCCCCCCCCTCTCCCACCCCCCCACCCGAGCTAATATCCTCGCTGCACAGCAATAGCAATCTCCGAGGCTTTGGGATGTTTTTAATAAGCTGCTTGACAGATGGCAATTTGTAATGAAATAAAAAAAATTGAGATTTTCATGAATAATGATTGTTTCGGTGTTTCAAATTAAGACAACTAATTAGAATTTTTTGAATTAGAAGCATTTACATTTTCTTAATTGAGTTTCTGCACCGAGCGGGACACTGTTTCACATTTGGAAGCAGCCAGCGGGGGAGTTTGCTGGTCTCTCAAAATAGGTACATTTCGGCATCAAAGACCTAATTCTAACCATATTGTTACTTGGGCATCAATAGGTTTTCAGAATTACAGTTTACAGCCTGGAAGCTCTTTGGCTTGAAACCTGGTCCATCCCTGAGTTTCCTGGTCTTCATGGGGAGGTTACATTTGCTAGACAGTGATATCAATGGTGAGCTGTGTGTGCTTTTAGCTGTTAGACACTAGCCGGTACCCCAACAACACCCTGGACTCCCCCCAAGCCTTGGCTCTCGCCAACCCGTGCCTAATACTCTCCGGAATTAGGTGAACAGGATGTGTCCCTCCAGAGAGAGAGAGCGAGAGAGAAAAAGAGGGTGCACATCCCATTCCAACAATCTGTCTCTGGGGTTTTCCATGTGTAGTGGGATGCATAGAAATCTCAGTTTGGTTTGGAGACTCTTAAGCAACGGTGATGGGTTTCCACACATGTCAAACACCCGGCTGACCAAAAAAAAGGCAGATCAAACTCACAGAATATACTGTAAAGTGTAAATTTTGGTGACGGAACTTGTGGAGAGATAATGTGAATGTGATAGCTATTGTGAGATGACAAAATGTTTGTGCATCAATTAGGAAATGTCACCGAATGATCAATTGGCCAGTTTATTTGAAAGAAAAGATGGTTAACTTGCGATTAAAATCTCACTCAGTGAGAAACCGGACTCAACCTCTGGGCCAAAGTTGTTGAGGTCATGAGAGATAATAAAAGCGAAGAGGCTTTCAAACACGAAAATGTGTAAAGAATTAACAAAGGGTAAAGATAATTAAATATGAAAAGCCATCAAGCATTATAAAAACAAAAATTGCAGAGGAGAGAAATGAGTTTCGAGAGACATCATGGGAAGTAAAAATGAAAGTTTCAGTGATATTTGCAGTGAGCAGAAGATTACACAGTGTTTGCGCTTAAAGGGCTAATCAGGATAGACTGATAATTTAGGAGCAGGAAATTGAAGTGTTATTAAGTTAATTCCCCACATCAGTTCTCATGAAGGAACATAGTCAGAGGATTGGAGCTCATGTGGACAAGACTGATGAATCATTAATCCAGGCTATAAAGGTGTCTGAGTTATGAGGAAACTGGTGGAAATGGAGATTGATGGAACAGGACTGAGCATTCCACACACACTAAATACAAGAGGAAAGCAACTCTGACAATGTACATTATTCATAACTCTTTATAAACAAGAGGATCTAGCAAAATGGTTAGTGTCGTTATAAACTTTATAAAGAAAGGACCGAGGCTTAAACTTTGATGCCAGTAGTCCTGACCTCATCACGGGGTGAGAATACATTGGTGACAAATGTACAGCGACCGATTCTGATCATAGCTCGGAAACAAACAGGCCATTCGGCCCATCAATATTACACGGGTGTTTTTCTCTCGATAAACCAATCTGATCCTACCCTCCTGCTCACACCCCTCACTCTTTAATGGGTTCCAGGTCCCGCGACACTATTCAAAAAGAGAAGGGAGTTTCACCCGAGTCCTGGCAACAGTAATTTCAGGTTAATCGCACATTCACCCCATCGGCGGCCGTGCTTTCAGCCATTGCGCCCCGAAACTCTGGAACTCTCTCTCTCAATTTCTCTGCCTTATCCCCCTCCCTCCCCACCTCCAATTCCCACCTAAAGACCTTCCTTTTTGATAGTGCTTACGGTCACCCCCCCACCGCCCCCCTCCCTCTCCCCCTGGCTCGGGGTCAGACTCCACCACTGTCCAGCACTCTCGGGCACGACCCCGCGTGAAGGGCACTGTGTACATTTAAGTTGTTGTTGTTGTTTGTGGGACAAAATGGCTGCTGTGTTTGTCTCCCCCCCCCACCCCTCCCCACCGCCCAAAAAGACTCCACTCACCCACACACGAAAGCAATTACTGTAAATCGCTTTGAGATGCTTTGACAACAACGCCATCGAGCCTTTCAAGTAGGAAAGCGTCTCAAAGTGCTTCAGCATGACAGGATGCCATTTAAAAAAAAACATTTCTTTCTTGTTACCATTGAATGCATGTTCAATAACACCGGGCACAGTTAGACACGTACAAGTACACTCAGCCCTCTCCTATGTTGAATGATGGATCCTTTCTCCTACTTTGCTTTAAACTAAATTAATGTAATCCCTTCATAGTGGAATATGAAGTCATTTTTGATAAATTTGCAGCATATGCTGTGGTTCATTCCCCCCCCCCCACCCCCCTGGACCCCCCCCCCTCCCCCTCCCCCCGAGTCAATCAGATTACAGCCACATTTAGACTGGGAAGAAAACAATTATATTGCCATTAGGAGCAGCAGTTTGTAATTGAAATCGGGTGTAACTACAGCAACATATCTCCCAAAGCAAGCAAACATGTCTGTCTAAATTACACTGCCGTCTGATTACCCTCTGTTACCTTACTGACAAAAATGATGTAAAATTACTTAAAAACCTATCCATCATTGCTCTGCCACAGAGCTCTAGTATGGTATTCCAGGTAATACACATACGTGGTGCCTGCCTTAGTAACGATGCTTGAGTGTAAGTTACAGCGGAACCAGCTATCTTATAATAATAATAATCCTTGCAGTTGAGACAGCGCCTTATCACGTCTTCGGGACGTCTCAAAATGTTTCACAGGATACACTGTAAAGTGAATTGACTGTATATTTTGTGGGCGAAACGCGACAGCCATTGCGCACAGCAGCGTCCCCACAAACAGCCCTGGATTGCATGACCAAATTATCATTTTTTTGGGTGAAGGGATTATTCCCCCTGGAAAAGCAATCCGCTAATCGACTAACAACCGGGTTCCAAGTTACTGCTCGGTAAACAGTGTGTGTGGAGTAAGGAAACTTGCCCAACGTTTCACCCGGCCCGGGAATCGAACCCAGGTCCTCTCGCTTGCGAGGCGAGTGCTCTAACCACTGCACTGCAAGACTCCACAGCTGTAAGGACGAAGACACTGCCTTGCACTTCAATTAGGGTGTCTTACCCACTGAGTTACCCACTGAGTTAATGCCATTGCTGGTGCTCGAGCTGATGGATGGAATAATCTTTTTGTAATCAAGTTGTTATTTCAGAGAGGCTTTCTTTTAAAACTTTGGTGGAGACGGAGAGGAGGGAGAGAGACAGAGAGAGAAACTTGGAGTCAGACATTAGATGCTGTTGCCATTTATGGCCACATCACCCGATTCCACCACCTTCCCTATTCCACACTCTTAACACGAATTACCTTATACACTTTGGTTTACAGATTGGGTAAAAGAAAAACACGTCCCATCGCAAGATAAATGGATCTATCTACTCTATCCATCAGCTGCCTGTAAACTAATGGCCTTTCAGCTAATGCACAATTAAAAAAGAAAGCTTGGAAACCCTTTTAAGAGACCTATTTAATTTTGGGTGCTCATAGCAAAGTTGTTTGCAGTGCTCGCTCTCGTTTTAAGTCCGTTAGCAGAAACTCAGGGAGCTGTTTAATGCCATTGATTTATACATAGCCACAGGCAGTCCAGATATAGTTAGATAAACAATCTACCATGTCTGACATCCACTAGCCAGTGCTATCAATTTCCAGTAGATGAAAGACCCGGGAATGAATTCATTCCATCCCCTGGCATCACGTTAAGGAACATTAGCTTTCAAAAGTTTTTTATGATCATCTGATGTGGTTCCCTTTATATGAAGACCAACATCCTGAACACTGGTCAAGTCTTTCTCTAAAGTTCCCGACACTTTTGAGTCAGGTTGCACTTTCCACCTCTGTGCTTTTAAGTCCTAAATGTCTCCAGACTTTAGGGCCTTTCTGCAGAAGATCTCATGCTCTCCTGATCCCGATTCACAATGGTCAAGGTTCAAACGATGCTGTCGTCCATCTGAGCTCAGAGGTATTATAATGTGTAGAATAATAAGGTGGCTGTTAATAATCAGAAGATATTAAAACTAATACTACAACAACAGCTCACATAATAATAATAATTTTAGTCATAACTATAATAGTTCCCTTGACGTGGGTAGCATCTTGGGAGCGCTTAATAATCATACAATCGTAATGCAGTTTACATTGATGTAGTGTCGGAAAAATGTCTCAAAGCACATCACAGGATTTACTGTCGATTGTAATGACTGTCTATTTAGTGGCCAAACACCCACTAATGTTTTTTTTACCTCAAGGTGTTTGATCTTTGCTGCTAATAGTGAATTCTGCAATGAAGCACAAGCACTGGAATAATAGTAATCCTTGCGATTGATACAGCACCTTATCACGTTGTCGAGACGTCGCAAAGCGATATACTGTAAAGTGTATTTTGTGGACGAAATGCGGCAGCCAGTTTGCGCACAGCAGTGACCCACAAACAGCCGTGGAGTGAGTGTCCAATTTTATTTGGGGCTACAATGTAAAACGCCAATCCTTCTCTTACCCATGGAGTAAAACAGAATAAAGCATTTAACTTTGGTCAGCTTTAAATTGTAAAGCTTCCATCTCCGCCTGGACTTCAGTGGGCTCTGGATTTCAGCCGAGTGATGAAGCCGTAAAACTTCAAAACCACTAGTGAACTGCGGGTATAAACCTGAGCAGCAGTGTTTTTCTGTCAGGTGTTTGCTCCATTTAATGACCTTCGTTGCCGTTACAGCTAAGCTAATAAGGTATAAATAAGGATAATCCTCGAATCTGATATAACGCCTTTCACGCCGGGCAAGGTGTTCGCTTAACAGGATTTTCCTGTAAATTGTAGGGATTGTGTAATCGTAATAATAATAATAATTCTTGCATTTGATACAGCGCCTTATCAAGTTGTCGTGACGTCTGAAAGGGCTTTACAGGATGCACTGTAAAGTGAATTGACTGTATACTTTGTGGGCGAAACTCGGCAGCCAATTAATTGCTCACAGCAGCGTCTCACAAACAGTCGGGGATTGAGTGACCGAATTATTATTATTTTTTAAAAATTTATTTTTGTGTTTTTTGAAGGCATTATTTCCCCGGAAAAGGAATCCTCCAATCAACTAAGAACCGGGCTCCTGCTTACCGCTAGGTAAAAAGAGGTATGTGTGCGTATGTGTGTGGAGTAAGAAAACTTGCCTAAGGTTTCGCCCGGCCCGGGAATCTTGCTAGGCCAGCGCTCTGACCTACAGGATCTAACTGCTGAAGCCACTACAACTGAGCCCGATAAAGTCCGCACTGGATATCGCCACACACACACCTTCGGGGAGGGAGAGACGGATGGACGACAGGGACGGGATAGGGATCAGGAATGGGACGGTCACTTCCCGAATGCAGGAGCGCGGGTGTCAGTTCCCACCCGGGTTGACGTCAGCCGATTCAGGGCGGACTAAACTGCTTGGCTCACTCAGCACCACCCTGGCTGAACTCACTGTGACATCGGCCCGGACGGCAATGCTTTCTTGTTTGAATGCCACGTGGTTCTACTGACAATGGCCATGGTTTGGCTTATTCAGACGAAAACCACATCAAACTTAAAGAAAGAAAAGAGACTAACGAATGGCGGGCACTGAAAGTTACAAGCATTAGATTAATGTGCACTGAGACTCGCACACAGACAGAGAGAGAGAGACCTTTTACCTGGCCTTCAGGTAACCAGGTACGTTTCACTTGACATCTGAGAAAATGAGGCACCTTTTCTTATTGATGTTCCTGTGTCTCTCTACGCCTCAGGTGCTGTGTGATACATTACATCATTTAAACGAAGAAACAAAGGCTAATTCTCTGAGCAAAAAAAAGGAGAGGCCATTACTCTTGTCACGCACCTTTCTTCTAAGTATCTCTTCATGTCCCTAATAAAAGACCAGCAGATGTTTAATCAAAAGGTAATTTGCTTTGTGAGGCACTGCAACATATTACACACTGTCACGTTACACCAATAATTCGACGATATTAATATTAAAGGCGATTTTCTATTGTACTTAATGGCAAATCAAATCCCCGTAAGACTTGTTTTATAGGTCACATACCCATTGCTGTGGCACGTCATTCACTTTGTGACTGTTTGGGGGGAAAACTGCCTGGCTGCCGGATTTAGCTACACCGTACACAGTTACTACGCTTGCGGAATAAACAGCTTTCAAATTCCGGGCTGTATTTAGTAATTTGTCAAATTCCGGACCCTGTGAAAATGAGTTTAGATAATCTAACAATGAGTTGAGTAAATAAGTTTAGAAGAGTTTAAAATAAATTTAGTCGCAGGTGGAATCTTCTCTCCTACAACAACACGCGCACAGCAATGTCCCACCAAACAGCCAACTAGCGAATGATCAGTTTTATCTGAGGATTGTTGGCCAGAGCACACCTGCGGAGAGACACACCCTTCTCTTATTGAATATGAATAGTGCCGTGGGATCTCTAACGTTCACCTGTGCAGGGCCAGCCACACACTTGACCTCAGTTTAACGTCTCTACAGAAGGACAATAAGCCTGACAATGCAATGGCCCTCTAGCCAGTGAGCGCAAAGTCCCAAATTGGGGCTTGAACGCACCATCTTCTGACTCGGAGGTGAGAGTCCGGCTTGTAAAAGAGTCTCAGCTGCCCCCCTGCCATTTGTAAATGTGCCGGAGGTGGTCTATTGTGATTGTGTTGGCCAGCAGAGGGCTCAAGAACTGAATTGTGCCTTGTCATTTATCTGCAGGTTACAATAAAAATAATCCTTGTGTTTGACACAGCACCTCATCACGTCGTTGAGACGTCTCAAAGCACTTCACAGGATACACTGTAAAGTGAATCGACTGTATATTTTGTGGTCAAAGATGTGATAAGGCGCTATATCAAACGCAAGGATGGGTGAAACATGGGTGAAACACGGCAGCCAATTGCACACAGCAGCGTCCCACAAACAGCCGTGGATTGAGTGACCAAATTATCATGTTTTTTTGAAGGATTTCATATTGTTGCCTCTGATGGCACTCAGTAAATAATGTTCACAGTTAACCTTTTCTCATTGACATATCCCAGCTCACACCTTCTCAGTCCCCCTCTCCTCACGATGTTTGCGAAGCTTTTTGAAGTCCTGTATGATGATTAACATTCTTCCGTGGGAGCCGATTTAGCAGATAAATGGGCAGGTGTGGAAACGCCAACCTTTTCATTGGCAAAGGCCTAACATTAGATAGAAAAAGCAAACAAGTCAGGGCTGAGTGAAATCATATCCAAATGAATTCATGCATTGATTAGAAGGACTTCAGATGCATCAAATTAGAGAAGAATGTTTTCATAATGAAAATAATAAAGCAAACAGAAAGAAAGCAATAACCTTAAGATGTCTAAATAACGTAGGGTTATTATGAATTCCCCTCAGCCTGCAAGTTTACAATAAACCCAGAAATTATTATGATTGTTATTTATAGGGAAACCTGCATAGATCCCACAGCACTATTTGAAAAGGGAAGGGGGTTTCTCTCTCCCGGTGTTCCGGCCGACAATGTCCCCAGATAAAAATCAGCCATTCACGTCTTGGCTATTTGTGGGAAATCGCTGTGCGCAAAATGGCTGAAGCATTCGCCTACAAAAATACACATTCACCGCACTTTACCATAATTCCTGCGAAGCCCTTTGAGATGTCTGGCTTGATTGCTGACCAGGAGAACTGTGATCTAGTGAGTGTCCCACTTCCTGAATTTTAAAGGCGGCTGAAAAAAAAGACTGGATAGATGGAAAAATACAATAAATGGGATTAACACAAATATAACAGAATGCTGTTGCCACGTTTGGAAAGAACATACCGTTGGATCACAAGACATTTGACCTAATCCATTAGAGTTGAATGTGAAAATATCTGTCTTTGCTGCACACTGAAGGAATTTAGATTCGGGGATAAATTGGAATGAAATATTTTCAGTCGGACTCGAGTTATCTACCCAACCAATTTCAACCTTGAGCTTTTCCCGGTTTCCTGGCCAATGATTTCGCCATTTGTAAAATTGGTCACTCACTTCATGGCTGTTTGTGGATCATTGCTGTGTGCAAATTGGCTGCCGAGATTGCCTAGAGTTGTCACACAGTGAGTGCACTTTACAGTGAATTTCTTTGAGGTGCTCTGTCCTGCCAACCTGAAAGGCGTTGTATCAAATGTAAAGATTATTATTTCTATAAATACCACAAATACCTTCGAGATGTTTTGAAGACGTGATAAGGCGCCATATCGGGGCGGAGGGGGAGTAAACTTTGGAGAGCTTTACAGAGTAACACGATGTTCATGCGAATATTTTCTTTTCTTTTGAAAAGGAAACGCTGTATAAATAAGCGCTGAAGCTGAGAGAGAAAAGAGAGAGAGAGAGAGAGAGAGAAGAAAACAGTGCACCCACACAGGCTCTTATATCTGTGCGATGAAAGATGGAAATTGTTCAATGTGCCACTGTCAACTCCGAAATAATTGCATTTTGTTTTGATAACGCGTGGGCTTTGATAAGTTGTCCTGGGCTTGATGTGATAAAGGTTACATGTAGAGGGACGTGAAGCCTTTGGGATATTCTCCAAATACATAATTGGACATTTTTTTGCCTTTTGCATATTTTGGATTATTTTTTCTAAGAGACTTTTAAAACGAAAAACAAAATTGACTTGTGAATGGGCGTGGATTACTTGGATGTTCTCAGACTCAACCACTAATTCTGATGAAGTTCAGTGCTTCGGAAGCAAGGCCAAACTTGCCAAAACAAACTGGTTTTGTATCAGTTGTTTACACAGGGCTGGGCCACAGTAATATCTGTGAGACTGTTCCTGCCAGAAGGGGAAAAGCAGCTTCATTCTTTCGACATCCACGAAGGGACAGTTGCCTGACATCAACACAGACCTGGTCCAAACGCAAAGTCAATAAACAGTGGGAGCATGAGAAACGCAGAATAATAAAAGTCCTCGACAGAATCACAGACTTTCACAGCACGGCACCGAAGGAGGCACTTTGCCCCCATCGTGTCCATGTTGACCCACTGAAAAGGAAGTCCATTTTATGGCCATTGTTTCCAACAGCTGGTGTGTGTGGTCTCGATTGCTCTCCTCAACTTATCACATCTCCTGAATGACTTGATAATATATGATAATATATTAATAATAATAACGATTTCACTCTTCCAAGAAAACTGCAATTTCTCACTGACTCCTGCAGGCAAACCACCAAAACCTTAAATTTGTCCCATTATTTAACAACAATTTACATAAGTGGCTTCAGCTTTGGGGAGGATATCTCTGCTTGGAGCGCTGGCGTTGCACAGTTGGCATTCTTGTGGTCGTTATTGCAACACCGAGGACTGAGGGCATTTGTCTGTGTCTACAATTATCCCACGTTCCACCCACCCCTTTCTTGATCAGACTTGCTCCTCCCGTCTTCTTTCTCAGGGAGTTGGTTAATTGGCACAGCTTTCAGACGGGAGACATTCCAACTCGACTTGCTGTAGTTTGCAGTGCTCTGGGTGGATGGACGGGGTGTTAAAACCGAGGTGACTTTTCAGGTGGACGTTAAAGATCCCGTGAAAGTCAAGGACCTTCCTCCCAGGGTTCTGTCCGACAATCAACTCCGATACAACTCGGCGTACAATTCAAGGTGGGACTTTGCTGTGTGCAAATTGGCTGCCATGTTCGCCTACAAAACACAATAGTTGCTGCTCGTTACAGTTAAAGCCCCTGAAGCACTTTGACACGTTTGAAAGACCACGATAAGCCTCCGTGTCAAATGCAGGATTTATTATTAATAATAATAATAATAATAAATTGTTGAATTCAGTTCGCTTTTAAACTGGTTTACGAGTAACAAAAATAATCCAGATGACACACACACTGGCTTAAACTAAATAAGCTTAAATGGGGGATGTTTTGAAAGGCTTGATTGTTTTTTGGGTGGTACTTTTGAATAACAGCCTTAGGGCAAAAGAATAGAGAGATAGTCGGGGGAGAAATGGTGGGATAAATTCTGGAACGTTGAAAGGCAGCATTATTATGCAGTGACTTTCTCTGAAGCCTGATCTGTTTCGAAAAGTGATGGCTTCTTTTTCTCTCTCTCTCTCGCACTCAGATATAATACTGATTAAAGACATAGACGCTACCCACATGTAACCCAATGCCCTTAAACCTTCTATTGTCCAGGCCTCAAGACCCATCAATGTAGAAACTGCACAGCCTGGTTCTGCTTAACATATTATACCCCAAGTTCCTTTAAGACTGGGATTACTTCACTTCACTTGTATAACTGCTTTGGTCTCTGTTCGCCTTCTCCCAGCACAATATGAACCAGGCGTGCGTTTCAGGTACTGTGTGACGCAAAGCCCTGGAAGAACGTGGTCTCGAAGCATTCGATGTTGAGGTATAGCCACATTGTCAGAGGCCTTTAGCCCTTCAAACAACTCTCAGCTTCAAACAGCTCTGTGTCTCCAATACACGCATCCACTGCACCATACAGTACATCCCTTGAAGATCTTCACCACATCCTCCCGACTTGAAAGGCTCTGTATAAAATGCCAGGCTTATTAATGTTATTATTATTATTATACGGAGTCCTGTAGCTCAGTGGTTAGAGCACTCGCTTTGCAAGTGAGAGACCTGAGTTCAATCCCAGGCAGAGGGCGAAACCTTGGGCAAGTTTCCTTACTCCACACAGAGCCTAATAATAATCCCTCCAAAACCAAAAACAATAATAAATTGGTCATTTTCAATCTACGACTGTTTGTGGGACATTGCTGTGCGCAATTGGCTGCCGCGTTCGCCCACAAATATACAGTCAATTCACTTTACAGTGTGTTCTGTGAAGCGCTTTGGGACGTCCTCCTGACGTGAAAAGCGCTATATCAAATGCAAGGATTATTATTATACATTCTTGCCCACAAAATACACAGTCAATCCACTTTACAGTATATCCTGTGAAGCACATTGAGACGTCTCAACGACGTAATAAGACGCTATTATCAAATGCAAAAGTATTATTATAACTTTCATTTGGTAAAGTCGTGGAAAAGGCCTGAACTGAGACAACATGTTAAACAAAACTAAATTGTCTCGCTTGGTGGAAGAATTAACTTTAGCTAAAATAAAGCTAGCTCTGGGCACAGAATACTGGCAGCAATTGGTCTAATACAGACCGACTTGCACCGAAATTCCGCCTAGTCTTAGTCCTGAGCTGGCGGAAAGGGATCAACAACTTGCATTTAATAGATCGCCCCTCATGTGGGCTAGCGTCCCAGATCAAGCACAAACAGAAGGTTTGAGCTGAAGAGTGCAGGGTGAGGAAACGTGTAGACGGGAGATCACACCTTACAGTTCCTTACAGTTCACGTCCAGATACACAAGAGACTTTGTTATTCCTCTGTTTGCAATGGAATCTCTGTTGGAGGGAATTCACTGTGTGACAGTTTCGCTCTGGGCCCAACCTTCAGCGACCCCACCAAAAGTCAACAGAGCAGCGCGGTTTCCCATCTTATTTTTATTTTATTTTATTTTGTTTTTCTCTGCGTAGGGACCATTCAATATTGGGATCAGCTGCCTGCAGCAGAGAGTGGAAAATTGCCCTGCAAGTAGCGGGCAGATTTACAACGGCTGGAAACATTAAGCAGAAGAAAATCCAGGCCCTTATTCTCTCTTTCAAAAGATTTACTGTGAATATTCCTCCCGAAAGTGGATGCTTAGATTTGGCCTTTGCATGTTGATAGCTTCGCTGTCAGTGTCTGTATATCACTGCGTTAAGAGAGAGCATGTGTGGACGAATCGCCAATAATTTAATAATATTTCAACGCACGCCAACATGCTCCACTAAATCTTGGACAATGTGAACCCAATGTTTCCACATCAGGGGAAATAAATAAATGCCACTGGAGAGAGTCAATGGTCGTGTCCACCAGAAACGCCCTATAGATGGTGCTGTTTGCATCTGGATTGGAATTGGCATTGGTTTGCTTTGCTGGTCAGGACACTGCAACACTTTCAATATCGGACAATTTGTTGAAAAAAAATACAGTTGAGGTATCTTAAAATCTCCGGGACACTGATGGTAGGAAGGAGCAAGTGGTTGGAGAATCTGGAACGACTTTCACCAGCATTTAAAGGTTTCTGAGTTGAGAACGATCCTTTCAAAAGCAAATGAGGTCGATTTCTTTAAGGGAATGATATCTGGGGGGAGACAGTGCACAGTTTGGGACACAATGTCATGTGCAAGCGACTGCCGGGATAGTGGAAGGTGAACTGGATGGACCTTGGTCTTCTTTCGTCTGGCAAATTCTTACGAAAAAGATTGAACTTTTTTTAAATGACAAGTGTTCAGTTACGTCAGTCGGATTGTTTCCATCAGTAATAATATCTGGTCAGATTGGCAGTGCAATCGTCCTGTTATTCTTTTTTCAAGAACACTGTGGGGGTGGGGTGGGGGGGGGGGTGGAGATGGAAGTGAGTCAAAGTGTCAACGGAAAAGCTTTAAAATGTATATGGTTCTGTAGGCAAACGGGAGAGCCTGCAGTGTCGCATTTTGTGGCTTGTTGTGAAAGTTCAGCGACTGAACAATAAGAGAATAATATGAAAGGGAAACTCAGAGGGTGGGGTTTCCGATTCCCGGCTCCTTTGAATGAGATGTGTGAGCTTGATGAGGATGGAGCCACTTGCGGATGATAGAGAACATACAGTAATCACCGTTGGCTCCCTGTGTATTTCCCGCAATTTGCCATCAATCCCCTGTCCGTTGCTCTCCCTTCAGCAGCAGCTGCTCCAACGCTTTGAGGACAGAGGTTCCTCTTGAAGCTTTCAACGCCGACTCTCCAGGGCAGCGCTGGGCGTGTGCTGCATTGTCAGAGGTGCTGTCCTTCAGATGACATGTTAAACCGAGGTCCCGTCTCCTGTTCAGGCGGACGTTAAAGATCCCGTGGCGCTAATTCGATAAAGAGAAGGGGGGTTTCTCTCTCGCTACCCGGTGTCCGGGCCAACAATTCCCCCCAAATAAAATTGGTCACTCGCTCCGCGGCTACTTGTGGGGACGCTGCTGTGCTGGAATTGGCTGCCGGGTTTCGCCCACAGAATACACAGTCAAATCCACTTCACAGCGTGTGCTATGAAGCGCTTTGAAACGTCTCGACGATGCGATGAGGCGCGATATGAAATGCAAGGATTATTATTATTATTATTAGTGCCGGCTGTACCTCAGAAAACTGAGACCGAGTCAAGGCCCCAACGGGACCTCCTTCAGTTTGAGAGGTGAGAAATGCCGAGTTTGCCGGCCATTCTGTGTGAATCAGCCAGGGGCAGGATCTCCCTGCCTCTGCTCCTGACACATGCATTGCCAGGGGACAGTCCACAGTGACTTTATTACACACACGGATAGACATGCACCTCCGTTAAGCTACGCTGTGTGTCGGCAGCTGTTTATTTCCACATGTCAGAGCTCCTGCTGCTTGTGCATCTTAGTGGAGTCACCTGAATTGCCCGGGAGCTTATCTTGGTGTTTATCTTATCGGACTTGGCTGTGAGGATTTCCTGGTCTGCTCAAACTGTCAATGAAAGCCTTCGTTAAGGCAAAAGAGTCGGTTCTCAGTCAGCGTTGAGCTTTTAACCGCTGGTTAAAAAAAAGTCTGATTATTTCTGTCCTATCGTTCGCCACAAAGTTGCACAGTCAATCCACTTCAGCCTTTTGGTGAATGGTCCACATCCATGTAGTCACATACACACACACATACATACACACACACACACGCCACAGGAAAGACTAACATTACCTTGAGTACGATGATAGGTGAGCTGATAAAGGAGATGAAGTGTGTGTGTGTACATGTGCGTGTATGTGTGTTGAAACGAGATTTCAGACCAGGGAGATAAAGATGTTACTCTTCAATGAGCTCTTATCTGACCACCTAACATTAGTCTCTCCTTGCATGAGGCCAGAAGTGGCATGACTGATAGAACCACAAATTAAACATGATCTCCAACTCACTTAATCTCAGTGATCCCGACAAGAATTTCTCCGCATGTGTGTAATGAAACCCTCCTGACGGAGGAGGATAAAATCCTGTGGAGTTTACGCAGATCCTGCTAATGTGTCCGGGCGAGAGACTTGCTTATCGTTCCATGACCACTTAGAACATCTGTGTTCCGCACGGGGGTGTAGATGGAGCTGATGGATCAACCGGAGTATTTCAGCAGCGATGAGATATGAATGCGATTGGGTTGGGTTTGTGTGGATCAGAGACCTGATTGAGATGGTCTGATTGATGCTTTCAATGATGTTATATCCTATAATCAACTTATACAAGGAACAACATTAGGAGAAACTCCATTCACTTTTCACCTAGTGCCGTGGGATTTTAATATCCCCCTGAACGAACAGACAGACAGACAGACAGGCATCTCATCCGATTATTATTATTTTGTTTGTTTATTTTGAAGGGATTATTACCCCTGCAAAATCGATCTGCTAATCCACTAACAACTATCTTTTATTATGGCAAATATCTTTTGCAAACCTTGGTTCCAATTTGTTTTGCTCGCTCTCTCTCGCTCTCTGTCTCCTCCCAAGGCATGTGGTGGTGGGATGATCAGAGCAGGACTCAACAAGACTTTGGGAGATATTAACCCTGACAGACCATCCATCATATTCCTTTGTTGAATTGTCTACAGTAGAACACTGCGGGGTTGTTCAGTGTGAACCTATACGCAGTACATTTTTAACTTTGGCTGTTGAGCCTTCAGCCTCTCTGCCCTACCTTTGGAACTCCATCCCACAATCCCTTTGCCTCGCTCCCTCCCTTGCCTCCTTCAAGCCATGTCTCAAGACCCTCCTCTTCGACCGCATCTTCCATCACCCTCCTAACCCCACCCTCCCTGCCCTCCACCCCTCCTGATCCCAATTTCCTGCTTGGATCCAAATCCCTGACTGTCCAGTGTCTTGGGATGTCCTCCCGACGTGAAAGGCGCTGTGTAACTATCATTTGTTGTTGTCTAATGACTACCTTGGGGCTTTCCTCCTTGGAGGAAATAAGTAGGGCCACTTTGGGGCTTTGTTGAAAGAATCGAATTGAGTTGTTCTTTTCTGGCAGACTCGGAAATCTGCAGCTGAGCCAGGCAGGTACTCCGAGACACTGTTGATGATGGTTCAGATAGCCTGGCTTGTGGGCAGGACTTGGAGAAGCAAATAAGTCACGAGTTTTCCCACTCAGCTCCTGATAAACACACAAGCCAACGATTAATGTGTTGAGGGGATCTTTATACACTGTATGGAGCAGTGGTCCACTCTTGTCTGAAGCTGTTGCCAATATTGCATCACATTGGACTGACTGTACGTGCTTTTTTCTTCACTTTGCCAACACTGGGAAATGTCCACCATTTGCGGTGGACTTGTGTAAAGGAGAAAGCTATCTGGGGTGAAAAGGCCGTCACATCTCTGGCACATATCGTCAACCACAACAGAAGCCGGTGTAAGTGATTCAAGGGCCCTAATCCCATTTTAAGACTCAGGTGACTAACATGTATGCTTTGAGCTTTGCTCCCTTGGTTTATGACACCACGTAAATTCCTTGATTGGATTTCCGCCTTGTAATTCACTTGCAGGTATCGGTTACCCTCCTGTACAATGGCATGTGTGCAGAGTGGGACATGAAGGGGGTAAATCGCTTGTTAGGGAAACCTTTTAGCTTTGGCAGGAGCTGTCATGTGACGCTGTCTGCCTTCAGGTCAAATGCTCATCAACAGCTGGAACACTCTTTGTGCTGCACTACACTCAGCGAGCTCCCCCAGGCATGATAAGCACACCTGGCATTAAACAAAATCTCTTCCCCACCCCCCCACCCCCTTTCCCCCCCTCACGCACACACACACACACACACAGAGGTCTGTGCAGTGTAATATATATTGGTTAACAGCTGCTGGGGAGTGAGATACAAAACCGGCCGAAACAGTAACACAATCCAGGGGTTCTGATGATATCAAGAAAAGAAACCCGCGAGATGGATGTTGGAGGAGTTTATCAAAGTCACCCTTGGCTCACTGCTACCTGTTGTCAGCTGTGGTAACATTGCGCTGCGAACCTACAGTGCCCCTCCCGCAGGATAGCGTCCCAGAGCGCTCGACAGTGATGGAGCACGATGCCGAGCCCGTGGGGAGGTGACCATATGTGAAGGGCGCTGTATGAATGCAAGTTGTCATTGTTGTACTGTTGCGGGAAGATAAAGTAGAGCAGCCTCGTGTGAGTGGAACAGCACATCATTTTCAACTGATTCTGGGGGTTAAATTTTTCCCCTTAATATTCCTTAAATTAGTTCATCAAATAATCTTTTCAGCACACACACACACACACGCGGACATACACACACATACAAACACATGCACAAACACACAGTTAGACACACACACACATATACAAACTTCCCACTGGTGCCTGAAGGTAGTGACTCAGCAACTCTGGCTCCAAATGTCCATTCCTGGTGCTTAAGCCCCAGACAGTGAGTGTATTAAACTCCAGGGGGTCAATTAAACCCAACCAGATCCTGTCTTCACCTTTTGCCCACACACACACACACACACACACGCACTTTCCAGCAGGGATCAATCCGCCATCAGAATCCTACCTGGAATTCTGTAGCAAAATGGTTAGAGCAAACCAAGTTCGATTCCCGGGCAGGGTGAACGATAATAATAATAATAAAATAATAATAATTGTGTCACTCAATCCATGACTGTTTGTGGGGGACGCTGCTGTGCGCAATTGGCTGCTGTGTTTCACCCACAAAATATACAGTCAACTCACTTTACAGTATATCCTGTGATACATCTTGAAGACATGACAAGGCGCTGTATCAAATGCAAGTATTATTATTATTACTGATGTTGTTATCATTATTGTCGTCACGGGGTGTTGAGGGTATCTGTCTGGATAAGCAGGTGCTGTACTTGGCACTGCTGTTGCTGCTTTTTTGGGGGGAGGGAATACAATTCTAGAAGACCTTTAAATATCACCCAATAGCCAGACAGAGGGGGGATCCAGCAAGCTGTGAGCCAGACAGACAGACAGACAGACAGAGGGGGGATCCAGCAAGCTGTGAGCCAGACAGACAGACAGACAGAGAGAGGGGGGATCCAGCAAGCTGTGAGCCAGACAGACAGACAGACAGAGAGAGGGGGGATCCAGCAAGCTGTGAGCCAGACAGACAGACAGACAGACAGACAGAGGGGGGATCCAGCAAGCTGTGAGCCAGACAGACAGACAGACAGACAGACAGACAGACAGAGAGAGGGGGGATCCAGCAAGCTGTGAGCCAGACAGACAGACAGACAGTCGGACAGACAGACAGACAGACAGACAGACAGACAGAGGGGGGATCCAGCAAGCTGTGAGCCAGACAGACAGACAGACAGAGAGAGGGGGGATCCAGCAAGCTGTGAGCCAGACAGACAGACAGACAGACAGGGGGGGGGGGGGATCCAGCAAGCTGTGAGACAGACAGACAGACAGAGAGAGGGGGTCCAAGTTGAACGAGTTGAGATGTTCTACAGTCAACGTTTGGAATCGGACAGATTAAACACTGAAATAGTTTGCTCGAGAGAGACAGACACAGGGAGACAGAGACAGAGAGAGACAGACACAGGAAGACAGAGACAGAGAGACAGAGACAGAGAGACAGAGAGAGACAGACACAGGAAGACAGAGACAGAGAGAGACAGACACAGGAAGACAGAGACAGAGAGAGACAGACACAGGGAGACAGAGACAGAGACAGAGAGACAGAGAGAGACAGACACAGGGAGACAGAGACAGACACAGAGAGACAGAGAGAGACAGACACAGGGAGACAGAGACAGAGAGACAGGTACAGAGAGACAGAGAGACAGACACAGAGAGACAGAGACAGGGAGACAGAGAGAGACAGACATAGAGAGACAGATACAGAGAGACAGAGACACAGACAGAGAGAGACAGACACAGAGAGACAGAGAGAGACAGACACAGGGAGACAGACACAGAGAGACACAGAGACAGACAGAGAGACAGACACAGAGAGACAGAGACAGACACAGAGAGAGACACAGAGAGACAGAGACACTCACAGTCTTTCTGTACTCACATCCCAAACAGAACTAGAAATGAGGGAATAGATGAACTGTACTTCTTTGCGTTGTGCAGAAGAGTTTCTGTAGGGGGCGGGAGGGGGGGGGGGGGGGGCGGGAGGGGGGGGAGGGGGCGTTTATATGCTTTTGTATTTATTAATAAAATAATAGAAATATACCTATTGCTTATATTTTAAAAAAGGGCGGGGAGGAGAGAGACAGGGGGGGGGGGGGGGGGGGGGGGGGATAATAGCTCCAGTGGACTGACAATAACTTGTCAGAGTAATTTTCTTTTGCAGTGCAGAGAGAGAGAGAGAGGGATAGGGGATAGAGGAATAGAGAGAGAGAAGGGGGTAGATAGAGGAATAGAGTGAGGAAGAGAAGGAGGAGAGGGAGGGAGGGAGAGAAGGTGGGGAAGAAGAAGATAAAGGGATAGAGTGAGGGAGAGGAGGATAGAGGAATAGAGTGGGGAGAGGGAGGGAGGAGGGAGGGAGAGAGAGAGAGGGAGGGAGGAGGGAGAGAGGGAGGGAGGGAGGAGGGAGAGAGAGGGAGGGAGGAGGGAGAGAGGGAGGGAGGGAGGGAGGAGGGAGGAAGGAGGAGGGAGGGAGAAGAGAGGGAGGGAGAGAGGGAGGGAGGGAGGAGGAGGGACGAGGAGGAGAGAGAGAGGAGGAGGAGGAGGAGGGAGAGGAGAGGGAGAGGAGGAAGAGAGAGGAGAGAGAGAGGAGGAGGAGGAGAGGGAGAGAGAGAGGGAGGAGGAGGAGGGAGAGAGAGAGAGGGAGGAGGAGGAGGAGGGAGGAGGGAGGAGGGAGGAGAGGAGGGAGGAGGAGGGAGAGGAGAGAGAGGGAGGAGGAGGAGGAGGAGAGGAGGAGGGAGAGAGAGAGAGGGAGAGGGAGGAGGAGAGAGGAGGAGGGAGGAGGAGGAGAGGAGGAGGAGAGAGAGAGGGAGTGTGAGAGGAGAGGAGAGGGGGAGAGGAGGGAGGAGGAGGAGGGAGGGAGGAAGGGAGGAGGAGGAGGGAGGAGGAGAGGGAGGGAGGAGGGAGGGAGGAGAGGGAGGAGGAGGAGAGAGAGAGAGGGAGGGAGGAGGGAGGAGGAGGGAGAGAGGGAGGGAGGAGGAGGAGGGAGAGAGGAGGAGGAGGGAGGAGAGGAGGAGGGAGGAGGAGGGAGGAGATGATCCAGGATGTTGGGGAAGTTTGTGAGCCACTCTCTGAGCGGGAGGGCGCCTGATGGGATGCGGTGTCTGGAGCGGTAGCTCGTGCCCGGGGAGGGGGAAGGCTCAGGGCAGGGCGGCCCCTCTGGCCCTGACCATGATCATCGCCTTCAGCTACTTCTTCATCTACAGCCTGAGCGGCTGCGGCCCCCCGGCACTGCTCAGCCCGGCCTCGGGGCAGGAGGACCACCGCGACTGGAGACAACCCCAGGACCAGGAGCTCCAGCACCAGGTCCAGCACCAACCCCTCCAGCACCAGGTCCAGGTCCAGCACCAACCCCTCCAGCACCAGGTCCAGGTCCGGGACCAACCCCTCCAGCACCAGGTCCAGGTCCAGCACCAGCTCCCGCCCCGCGCCACTCCGGCTCAGGCTGCCCCGGGAGCCGGGCTCGGGGACAGCAGCCCCGGGGACGGGCAGGAGGACCCCTCGCCCCCCAGGCGCCCCCCCACCCCCACCCCCACCCCGGGCGGGAACCTCTCGGTGTTGAGCAGCTTCGGTAGTAAGAAGTTCCCACAAGCGATCATCATCGGTGTGAAGAAGGGCGGCACTCGGGCACTGCTCGAGTTCCTGAGGATCCATCCGGACGTCAGAGCTCTCGGAGCTGAACCGCACTTCTTCGATAGGAATTACGAGAGAGGACTCGACTGGTACAGGTACACTGGCACTGGGCACTGGGCACTGGGACTGGTACACTGGCACTGGGCACTGGGACTGGTACACTGGCACTGGGCACTGGGACTGGTACAGGTACACTGGCACTGGGCACTGGGACTGGTACAGGTACACTGGCACTGGGCACTGGGACTGGTACAGGTACACTGGCACTGGGCACTGGGACTGGTACACTGGCACTGGGACTGGGCACTGGGACTGGTACAGGTACACTGGCACTGGGACTGGGCACTGGGACTGGGCACTGGGACTGGTACAGGTACACTGGCACTGGGACTGGGCACTGGGACTGGTACACTGGGCACTGGGACTGGGACTGGTACAGGTACACTGGGCACTGGGACTGGTACACTGGGCACTGGGACTGGGCACTGGGACTGGTACACTGGGCACTGGGACTGGGACTGGTACAGGTGCACTGGCACTGGGCAGCACTGGGACTGGGACTCTCTCACTCATACACTGACATACACTCACACGCGGGGTACACAGTGTCTGTGTCTCGTACTCTGGCGCTGGAGCAGTGTGTGTTTCGGTCTCTCACTCTCACACTCACACTCACTCTCACACACACTCACACTCTCACTCTCACACACACTCACACTCACTCTCACACACACTCACACTCACTCTCACACACACTCACACTCTCACTCTCACACACACTCACACTCTCACTCTCACACACACTCACACTCTCACTCACACACACTCACACTCACTCACACTCACTCTCACACACTCTCACACTCACACACACTCTCACACTCACTCTCACTCACACTCTCTCTCACTCTCACACACACTCACACTCACACACACTCTCACACTCACTCTCACACACACTCTCACACTCACTCTCACACTCACACTCACACACACTCTCACACTCACTCTCACACACTCTCACACTCATTCTCACACTCACACTCTCACTCACACACACTCACTCTCACTCTCACACTCTCACTCACACTCTCACTCACACACTCTCACACTCACTCTCACACTCACAGGGGCTGTAGTTGTTTCTGTGCCTCTCCCTCACACTCACACTCACACACTCTCACACTTACACTCACACTCACAGCCGCTATGAACCAAGAGACCCAAATCACAGGTACATTCTGTCAGTTCAGGTTCATGTGGAGCAAACGGCCTCCGGTGTCTCCGGTGTCTCTCCGGTCTCTCCGGTGTGTCTCCGGTGTCTCCGGTGTGTCTCCGGTGTCTCTCCGGTGTCTCTCCGGTCTCTCCGGTGTCTCTCCGGTCTCTCCGGTGTGTCTCCGGTGTGTCTCCGGTGTCTCCGGTGTCTCTCCGGTGTGTCTCCGGTGTCTCTCCGGTCTCTCCGGTGTCTCTCCGGTCTCTCCGGTGTGTCTCCGGTGTCTCTCCGGTGTCTCTCCGGTGTGTCTCCGGTGTCTCCGGTGTCTCTCCGGTGTGTCTCCGGTGTCTCCGGTGTCTCTCCGGTGTCTCTCCGGTGTCTCCGGTGTCTCTCCGGTGTGTCTCCGGTGTCTCTCCGGTGTCTCCGGTGTCTCGCGCTGTGTTTCTGTACCGACTCGTCCCCACGTTACAGTGAGAATGACTTTCAGAGCTCATTGATTCACGCGCTCATTGAGGTGCTTTTTGGGGGAAAAAAATTGTTTTAAGTTTTGACTGATCATTGCGATGTCCTGGTGGTCGGAAAGAGAGATAGAGAGAGAGAGATGGAGATGGAGAGATAGAGAGATGGAGAGATGGAGAGATGGAGAGATAGAGAGATGGAGAGAGAGAGAGATGGAGAGAGGGAGAGAGGGAGAGAGAGATGGAGAGAGGGAGAGATGGAGAGAGAGATGGAGAGATGGAGAGAGAGAGATGGAGAGATGGAGAGAGAGATGGAGAGAGGGAGAGAGAGACGGAGAGAGGGAGGGAGAGAGGGAGAGATGGAGAGAGAGATGGAGAGATGGAGGGATGGAGAGAGAGATGGAGAGAGGGAGAGAGAGATGGAGAGAGGGAGGGAGAGAGATTGCGTTACTGTTTAGATGCTCGGAGTACTGTACGAAGACTTGCCATGAGTGAGATGTGTCAACGCTGACTTAAAGGTTAAAAAATGGGTAATAATCTCACACTGATAGCACTGATGATGATAATAATAATAATCCTTGTATTTGGTGCATCGTGTCTTCGAGACGTCTCGAAGTGCTCCACAGAATAAAGTGTAGTGACCGTGTATTTTGTGGGTGAGATGTACCCGGGTAAATTCCGCTCAAGGACATCATTTCCCGAGTGTTGGACGATATCGGGTAAAAAACAAGGTTCAAAATGAATGCAGTTTGCAGTAAGGCAAACACACACACATTGCTATGTTGCAGTGATTTCCCATTGCTGAGTGCTGGCAATGTGTGTGGGTGTGTGTGTCCTACCCCCACCCCCCCCACCCCGCACCCCCACCCACACCCCCACCCCACACCCAAACCCTCACTCGCAAAAGGCTGTGGATTAGGATCGGATCCATTCACATTTTCAAGACTGAGGTGAATAGATGTCTGTTAGGTCAGAGTGTCAAGGGATACGGGGCAAGGACGGGGAATTAGAGTCGAGGTACAGATCAGCCATGATCTAATACAATGTCGGAACAGGCTCGAGGGGCTGAATGGCCTCCTCCTGTTCCTATGTTCGTTCCCCCCCCCACCCCACCTGAAACACAGGAATAAGAACCCAAGGAAAGTCAGAATTTCAACGGGAATTTTACGTTCACAGGGATTGGAAAATAAGTCTTCAGGAATGGGAAACTGAATCCCAGTGTCGTCAGCTAAAATAGTATCATTTTCATACAATCCTATAATTTATGTTCAGGGGAACTGGAATGTTATGGTTGGATCTTGGTTTCAATGCCGCTGTGAGCCACAGTGCAGTACCATTCTCTCGCTCTCGCCCTCTCTCTTCCTCCCTCTCTAATGCCATCTTCGTGAGATCAGCAGAATGGTGTTGTAACAGTGTACTCTATACTTGGGTGGAGAGGGCGGCTTACAATGAGCTGTGTGGTAATGAGGGTGCCCGAAGCAAACCCAGTCAGTCAGTCAGTCACGTCGGAGAATGTAGTTTCAGAGCATGTTAATTAATGACTGGCCTCTGTGAGGCACTGAGTATCTGCTGAATTTTTCTCTCTCTCTGGAGTAAACGGATATCAGGAGGGGCCGCAGTGTCCCGGGGCACTCACTGCTGATGGCAGCGCAGCCCGGCCCGGCTCATCAGCAGGACCTGGAAGGGCCGACCAGTCACTGGGGGCAGTGAATCCTCCCCCTCAGCTCCTGGTAACCCTGCAGCCAAAGCCCTAACTAACGGGGAGGGTGGTCCTAGCTGGACAAGCAGCGGGAAAGCTTGCTAGACAGCGCTATGAATAGCAAGCTATGCTGAACTCTATCCTGGAGTTCCTCCACCCCCACCTCGCTCTTTTTCAGAGATAGAATCTACCATTTGGTGATTACAGAAAACCTCTTATCATTATCTGCGCTGCGATCTGGATGCGTCAGAGAAAATCCATTACTAAAAGGGTTAATGAAAGGCCAGTGGACACTTCTAATCATTGATGTTTTAATTTAAAGGGGAATGATAGGTCATGACAAATTACTGTCTAGCCTTTGCTGGTCAATGTCAAATAATTACATTTAGAGTTCCTGGGTTACCAACAAATGAGATCTGACCAGTGGGATTCCCATTTAATTGCAACACGACAGACACAAACCTCTCATTGTCTCATCATCATCATGAAATCATGGTGCTAAATTCTCAACAACAACAAGAACAACAACTTGCATTTATATAGCGCCCTTCACACCAGACTGTATATTTTGTGGGCGAAACGCGGCAGCCAATTGTGCCCAAATTTATATTTACAAATTGCTATTTATATTTATAAAGAGGTGGCAAAGCGGATAATAAACTAGCGTTGACTTGGATTGGGTTGTGTGGCTGCCTTGCACGCGATGGAGACAGATCATTCTTGAAGTCCCCCGTGATATGTGTTGAAGTGAGAGTTTATGTCGGTTCAGAGAGTCTAATGCTCTGAGCTACGCGCTCGCCTCCGCCGATTAGCAAAGTATTAATCTTGCTCTGAGATCTGCGATCAAAGCGTGAGCTGGCGTGTGAGGCACTAGTAGAACAATCAGATTGATGTGTTTCTGTTTCGAGGGCTGTTTGGCACAACGACTTGGCACCTAGTTTTGGTATTGGAGGAGATTTGAGAAAAGTAACAGAAGTGATGATAAATTGAGTGGTGTGAAATACTCACAATGGGAGTGTTTTTTCCAGGAAGGTGGGATTAACACCCAAAGAATTCAACTACCAAGTAACTTCGGATTTTTGTAAGTATTAACTCCCTCATTGCTGGCCTCTTAAACAAAAGCTTTGTCCACAACTCTTTGTTAATAGGAAAAAATCAGTGATGTTCATCACGTTCTTATAATAAATACTCCCGGCATTTGATACAGTGCCTTATCACGTCTTCGAGATGTCTCAAAGCGCTTCGCAGAATATACTGTAAACCGATAGACTGTGTATTTTGTGGGAGAAACGCAGCAGCCAATTGCGCACAGCAGCGTCCCCACAAATAGTTGTGGATTGAGTCAACAAGTTTTTAAAATATTTATCTTTTGGAGTCCTGTAGCTCAGTGGTTAGAGCACTCGCTTTGCAAGTGAGAGACCTGAGTTCAATTCCAGGCAGAGGGCGAAACCTTGGGCAAGTTTCCTTACTCCACACAGAGCCTAATAATAATCCCTCCAAAAAAACAAAAAACAATAATAAAATTGGTCATTTTCAATCTACGACTGTTTGTGGGACATTGCTGTGCGCAATTGGCCGCCGCGTTCGCCCACAAATATACAGTCAATTCACTTTACAGTGTGTTCTGTGAAGCGCTTTGGGACGTCCTCCCGACGTGAAAAGCGCTATATCAAATGCAAGGATTATTATTATTATTATTATTATATCTTTTGGGATACTGACACGAGGGAGGGTTGACGTCGGTGGCAATATTCATTTTCAACTGCCGTCTTTGTTTCACAACAATGCCCTGTAAGCTGTTGACGGTGTCTAATGAGGTTGCTGTAAAAAGACAAGTTGCCATTTCAGCAAGACTAACATTTGCAGTGTGTCAACATCGCATTTCCTGCTTCCCTGTGGTAAGAGGTTAGATGTTGACTCTGTGATCAAATGGATAATGTTTGTGCAAAGGGTGTTGTACTGATTTTCAGAGTGCTGTCCCTGCACATTCACAACCACAAGCAGGCAACTCAATTGGAAAAGCTCTCTGTGATCAGCAGTCAGTCAGTCCTTTGTTAATGGTTCCAATTTGTAAATAAACAGCAGTCAGTGGTTCTGAGAAACCGTAATGTACACGAACCGAAGGAAGAGAAAACAGTTTTTGGTTTAAGAGCACAATGTCGATCCTCTGCCCTGACACATGCCATTCGGCCCACCCAGCCCAAGCCGTTGCTTATGCTCCACACAAGTCTTCCTCCCTCCTAATCCCCACTCGCTCACCAGCCCCTGCACCCCACGATTCCCTTCTCCCTCGTTTGTGTTCCATCTGAGGTGCGAGACACTCTATATTCCGCAAATATCAGAACAAACAAATAAGATAATGATTAAAACCAAAGAAAACCTTGCACTTTTCCGATGTAAGTGGACACGAATGAAGTGTTCGGTCTCAGCCGTGACCCCGTTCCTCAGAAAGGAGGTGCGGTCAAACAGTAAAGGTCACTGCGTTTCCTGCAGTTTAAAAATAAATTGATGTTTCACTTCCCGCAGGTGGCTTAGAAAACTGCCAGGTGTCTAGTGATCGTTTGCATCTCCTCCCTGTGCCAGGAGTGAGGTTCCACACATGGGCGGCAGACATTTACCTGCATTTGCTTCGCAATATTGTGCAATCTCAGGAAGTGCTGCTTAAAATGATGCGCTTTGTCAGCTCAACCTCACAGACAGGTGTGCTTTCCTGGTATCTGCTGATTATCTCTTGTTGGTTAATTCTGCTTAAACAATATTTCCAGCTGAGTGAGGCTTGATTGCTGTTTGTGATATCAAGGGCATATTATTCCATCTCCTTCCTTTTACTGATGACACACACGTAATTTGAGGATGGAGTGGGGCGACCAGAAAAATGACAACAATAATTATAATAATCCTTGCATTTGATATAGAGCCTTTCATGCCTCAAAATGCTTCACAGGATATACTGCAAAGTGTAGTGAATGTGTATTTTGAAGGTGAATAGAAACCTTTAGGGGGCTTGATCAAAGCGGACTGTAGGATATTGCCTTAGGAAGTTAAATGTCAATTAAGAAAGAGCTAATGAAATTGAAGCAGGAAGCAGAAAAAACATTGTGGAAAAGGAACCAGGTGGGTGATGGCAGCATTGTGAAATGTGAATAAAAGAATGACTTAAAAGTCAATCCAGTTTTGTAGTGACTGAGAATCATCACAAGGATGTTCTCCCAGGCCTGTGTCAGAGCTGCTCTGTAACAAGCTACTTGGAGGTGTATAAGAGTAGCAGGGATTATTTGCTTCTGATCTCTTCCACCCATCCTTGGGAAGGGGGAGAGAACGAGAGAGAGGATGTATGGGGGGAACATGCGCAGAAGTAGCTCCTTTTTGTAAAGCTCCCTGGAGCAGGGAATTCAACACTTGAGAGAGAGAGAGAGAGAGAGAGAGAGAGAGACAGACTGAAGGTTGTGAGCTCGGTCACCTGAAATCAAAATCATGCCCTCGTGCAGAACTGTCAACAAATTCCTAAATTCAACTTGTTGCTTTTTAAGGACAGTAGAAACGGAGCTTCTAAATGACATTGAGATGGAATCTTTGACTTCCTGGTGGGACTTTGGGACTTTCGTTTCCCAACCATCTAGAGTGGGCATCCCGGAGGATGTGGACGTACATTGTGGGGGCTTTGACTTCCATGTAGTTTTGGACACGGAATCTGGGGCTTGATCCCAATCATTTCAAAAGCCCATCGGAGCGTAAGCAAACCCTTTAGTTTGGAAATTTTCTCTTTTAGGCAGAGCTTGTCATTAACTGGAGCATGAGCTAACGTTTGTAGCCCTGCAGAATGTTCTGGAAATCTTCTCCCAAGGCTTTGAGGTTGCTTCTTCCCAGCGCCAATGATTAGAGGTCATACGATATTGTAATTACATGAATAATACTGAAGCTCAGAAAGAGCTGGTTACTCCGAAATCTGGTGAACATCTTACACCTTTGTGCCACTGCATTCATCCCGTCTAAATACAGGGCATCCAGTTGCAATGGGATAACTTGTATTTTGCTGACCTACACGGCATTGACAAAAATATTTAGGAGGTTCGTAATCCTCATTTCGCAGTATTGCCTCAACATGAAAGATTAGCTGGGCAGGTCAGAGGTTTGAGGAGGGCGGGGGCAGCTTGCCAGGCACAAAAGGATCTTGTGTTATTGGGGCAGGGCCATTGTGAAATCATTAAGGCAAGCACAGGCTAGTTTGTCCCCAATGGCGAAGTCGCTATAGTTACGCAGGATGTGGCCTCATACAGCGATTGCACGCTCCGTACCAGACAAGCAGGAACCGTACACGTGTGGAACTCACAAGGAACTTCCTCCCGGCCCAACACCCACCTTCCCACGCCCCCAACCCCCCGGATAAAATTGGTCCGTTTACTTTGTGGCCGTTTGTGGGACGACATTGCTGACTGCCGCCTCTGCTTGCGAAATGCGCAGTCACTACACTTTACGGTAATTTCCCACGAAGCACTTTGAGACGACCTTGTTGTTGTTGTTGTCCTCTTGACGTGAAAGCCACACGCGTGAGGCACTGCCTTATGTGAAGACCGCTATGTAGACTCGAATTGTTTTCTGTGTTGAAGGACATTTGATCAAAGGCAAGGATTATGGATTTAATGATTATTATTATCATTACTTTGGGTTGGAGGCTCCTAAGAATGGATGGTCATGGGTTTCCACGTACATCTAATGCCCATTTGACGCCCCAAAAAATCTGGTTGCAGTTTCAGGATGATCTTTTTGACGGTACCTTGACTGAACGGCTCAAATCGACCTATCCACCCCAGCCCTAGGATCTGTTAACTTTCTGCCAACATATGGAGTGTATCATTGAGCAGCAATGAGCAGAAACAATGGGCCAAATGGCCTCCTTCTGCGCTGTTTATTCCTATATTGGTTTAGCAAGAGCTGGATAGGTTCTTAGAGAAAGACATGGTGAAAAGTAGCAGATATAATAATAATAATAATAATCCTTCCATTTGATGTAGTGCCTTATCATGTCTTCGAGACGTCTCAAAGCGCTTCACGGAATATACTGTTGAGTGATTGCACTGTATAATAATGGTTGGGGGTAGGTGGGGGGAGGGGAGGGTTGGTAGAAATTCCACCGGAATCTAGATTTACTCTACTAAAGTTGCATTTCAGAATTTGCAGAAATTGGCAAATTGTTGCGTTCACTTGTAACACTGAAACCCGTTTTTCTGCAGTTCTTGAAAGAAACTTTCCCCCAAAATGGCTTTGACATTAACGATTTCATTTAAGAAATTGACAAACTCTGGACTCTGTGTTAACAGAGTGAACCCGGGTGGAATTTTACCTCAGGGGTTTGAGATAGACTTGAAAGAAAAAGAGAGGAAGGTAAGTATAGCCATAGAGTCTTTATTCCAGTCTGAACCTTTCTTATGTGTTTTTTTCCATCTGGATTTAGACTGTTATGCTCATTGCTGTCACATGTACAGTGGATCGCTTTCTGGAGGTAATAATCCCTCCCCCACCAAACTGCTTTGAGACGTCTCAACGACATGATAAGGCGCTGTATCCAATGCAAGGATCATTGTTATTATTATTATTATTCAGTCCTGTATTTTGCTTGTGGTAAATGAGATGGAAAAGGACAAAATCATCACCACCGAGCGAGACGAGGCTAGGAATCTGCTCAGTTATAGTTGAGCGCTGCGAGACTCTACCCCGCGTGAAGGGCGCTATATAAACTCAAGTTGCTGTCGTTGTGTGGCCCTCCCTCGCTCCCCACGTGGACCCGTGGCCTCCATTGTTAATGCGAATCCTCGTCAAAACCGGGGCTTGTGAGCTGTGCGTCCGTGTCCCTGCCCGGAGAGAGGGGTGCAGTTCACGTCCTGCCTTTCCAGCCGACGGCTGTTCCATGTCCGCGTGTGGGATGAGGGATGAGGGACACTGCACTGATTGATGGGGGGGGGGGGGGGGGGGAAGGGGGCAAGCGACGATCCGATCCTCGCGCTTTACAAAATCCGGAGGGTTCCGCAGCCCCTGACCCCGGGAGCCAGGCAGGTGCAGCGCAAACAGACGCGCGAGGAGGAGAGATGGTATCGGGGTCAGCGTTAGGGAAACCTGTCGCAAGCTCCCAGGTTTGTTAATCGGGCGAATTGGAGAACAAAAGGGGAGTTTGACGGTTGGTTTAATTGCAAGCAGCAGTGCCTTATGCTGCTCCAATGGGAGTTTAAATACACGTCGAATCATCAATTACACCCTTTACAATGCCGGGTTTGACGGTTTGGTGAAGATTCGGTGTGAATTAATCCTGATTGGTGGCTGGTGCTTTTGCTAAATGTGCACAGTTGAGGGAAACTCAAAATACTCCCGTGTTCTGTGCGATGTGAAGCGGATATTATAACTCCAGGAAGGAACAAACACTTCCTTCAATTAAAAGCTCGTTTCTGCTAATGAGATAAGTAAGGTTTGGTGGAGATCCACAAAACATCAGGCAACATCAATACTTGTGTTTTTCTGCTCCCATGATGTTCCACAATCCACCCCAAAATCCATTTTAATCGATAAAATTACCGAACCGCCCAAACCTCCGATTAATCAAGTCACCATGAGCGTCATTTCCTGTTCTATGACAGGAAGCATTCCTTCCATTACTTTCTGCACTGTGTGTGTTTGTATGCGTGTATGTGTGTGTATGTGTGGGTGCGTGCGTGGGTGTGTGTATGTGTGGGTACGTGTGTGGGTGTGTGTATATGTGTGTATGTGTGGGTGGGTGTGTGGGTGAGGTATAGAGAGCAGGAAGTGATATCTGTTTTTCCCTTCGACAGCATTGCTAAAAATCGAACAAGACTTTGTTGTGCCACCGATGCTGTAGCAGGGGTTAGCCCGGGTCACACAACAACAACAACAACAAATTACATTTGTATAGCGCCGTTTAGTGCTGCAAGGTCCCATTCAAGGCCACAGAATGGGAGGATGTGGTTTGCACTCATTAAAGTTCTCCAGGTGCCAAACTGCAGACCAAAGGGTCAACCCTCTCAGCAGGGAGATGGGACTTGGAAGGAGATATCATTCCCATGGAAGAGACTAGAGGGTTGTCCACTGGAGTTGTCCGCCCGCTCTCCCTGCCTGCTGTGGAATGACGTGTGCGGTAGGGTCCTTGATGGATGAGAGAATAAATGATTGCACTTCGGCATGAGGGGTGGGTGGTGGGGAGAGGGAAGAGAGAATAACATGTGCAAACATTTGTGGTGTTAAACAAAAAAACTGAAGTTAACATAGACTCAAACCTCGGCCCATCTGTATCCCATATTTACAATGATTTCCCAGCAGTTTAATCCGATGTCTGCCAATATAAATTCTCCCAAACCACCAGATCAGCTCCTAAAGTTCCCGAACGCAGAAGAGTTTGTATACACACCGATTGACAGCATTTACTGCTACATCCTCCCCTCTGTTTACAGTGCTGCATAAAGCTCTTGTCTGCTTTCAAATGGATGGTTTGCATACAGCGGAAAAATCGATTGACATCTGGAAGGGCTAAGCACATCCGGAAAGGTTTTCAGAACGACAATAATGGGAACGAGACTTTGCTGAATTAAAATGCAAAGCTGCCCCTATATTTCTCCCCCCCCCCCCCCACCACCCATAGCAAATGATCCACCTTGAGTTCTTGGCTTTTGTCGTGGAAACAACACTCGCCCTGACACGACATGACATGACGTGACATGATCCAGCGAGTTTACATTCAGTTTAATCTTTCTAAAGCATCGCTGGAGCATTCTACATGGTGGGTCTGACACGCTGGGAAATACCCAATCAGGTTTACGATAATAATCAGAAGAAGAATCCTTGAATTTGGCATAATTGCTTATCACAGCGTCGAGACGTCTCAAAGCGCTTCACAGGATTTTACCGGGAAGTGTAGTGACTGTATATATTTAGGCCAACGTGGCAGCCAGTTTGCACCCAGCAATGTCCCACAAACAGCCATGGAATGAATGAACAGTATTGTATGGAGGATTGTTGGTCAGGATACTTTTCGAATAGCACCACGGCAATTGTTCACATCCGTCTGAACAGGCAGACGGGACCTCGGTTTAACATCTCATCTGAAGGATGTCACCTCCGACAATGCAGCACATCCCACCCAGCCCTGCACCGTGTGTGTCAGCCCAGGATAAGTTAGTTCAAAACCCCGAGGGTGAGGGGGGATGTTGTCAATATGAAAGTTGCTCTAGTTTTGTTTTGAAGCTACTTAACGTTTCCCTAACGTTCACTATCAATGCAGTGTTCTGACTGACATTAAGCATTTCCACTCCAGCCAGCGCTCAGACCCCACAACCGTTTTAGAAGAATAGTAAAGCTATATTTATTGTGTGTGTGTATATATTATATATAATATATATATGAAATGGCAAGCCAAAGAAAATACCCACATAAAAAAGGTCCTCTACAAATGAATTTGCAAGACTGTAAGATCTATCAGAACTATAAACCTGGAGACTGGACTGGGTTTACAAGGTGTTTCCTCATTAAAGTTCTGTCTGTTGCTGTTGTGAATTTGCAGTTGTTATCCCAAGCGCAAAATAATCCACTGCCAACCTGGCCCGCAATGCGGAGCTCTGAGTAAATAAATAAAGCACTAAGTTTGAATTGTCCTCATGGGATTTAAATGTGGCAGCAATATCAATTTGAAATTCGCACAGTGAAAGCCACTGCGATGCTCTTAACTTTTGAAGGTATTTGCAGAAATTTGATTTCCGTTTAACTTTTTTTCACCGCAACAACAAATGACATTCACACGGCTCCTTTCACGTCGGGAGGACATCCCAAGGCCTTTGGACAGTCAGTCAGGGATTTGGACCCGAGCTGAGGGTTGGGCTCAGGAGGGCGGAGGGAGGGGAGGGCAAGGTGAGGATCTTTCTGCATTGCCCCCTTTTGCAGCTCACTGTAGTTCTTTGTCCTCTGAAACTCTTCGAGAAAATGCCGCTGGGGTCAAGTTTGCAGCACTTCTTAACGGGTTTCTTTGCGTTGATTTTCAAGACGTCACCAACTTTAACCCATTGCGTAGCACAGTTTAAAATTATAATGTAATAATTTAATATGCATTAGTTGCATTACTCCCATGCTTAGAATATTAATAATAATCTTTGCGTTTGATATAGCGCCTTATCACGTTGTTGAGACGTCTCAAAGTGCTTCACAGAATATACCGTAAAGTGTAGTGACTGTGTATTTTGTGGGCGAAACGCACTTTGTAGTATGTTCCAAGCAGCATGAATACCATTAGCACAGACATGAAAACCCAAATCCCTTCCTTTCTGTGCTGAAAAGGTCTGTGTTTCTTAAGACAGCCCGCAGCCCTATTGAGCAGTTTCCCAGAGCAGATTCACACACTCGTGATAAAACGAGGCTGTATTTAATACATCAAGCCAAATTGTGGGGACAGTTGTGAAATGCAGCTGGAGGGCACGTCAGTCTCAGCCCTGATCACAATGCGCTCCAAAGTAGAGAAGCAAAGTCTTTTTATTGTGTGAAAAAAGATCCTTGCATTTGATACAGCGCTTTATCACGCCTTCGAGACATCTCAAAGCGCTTCACTGGATACACTGTCAAGTGAAGTGACTGTATATTTTATGGGCGAAACTCAGCAGCCAATTGCTCACAGCAGCGTCCCCACAAACAGTCGGGGATCGAGTGGCCACTTTTTTTTAAAAAAAGGGATTATTACCCCCCAGAAAGCGATCGGCCAATCGACTAATAACTGGGTTCCTGCTTATTGCTGGGTAAACAGAGGAGTGTGTGTGGAGTGAGGAAACTTAACTCACTGCAAGATGGAAAAGTGAAGTCTTTTTTATATATATGTATATACATTAAAAAAAGGCCAAAAACAGAGCATTTTGATTTTCCACAAGAGTGGGGTTGGAATTCTTGGCAGGGGAGGTTGGTTGTGAGGACCTTATTGAAATAATTTTGAAAGGGGGGGTAAAGTTTCCCTTTTTAAGAGTGAATTCTGGGGGTATTTTTCTTATTTTCTTTGGGCAAATTATGGCTGTAAAGAATTGATTTGGAATTTGTTCCTTTACTGGGGATTCATGTTCCGAGCTTCAGATGGGAGAAATTTAATTTTCTTGATGGTCAAACTCTTCAGAAAGCAGAACTAAGCCAAGCCACTTGAGATCCGAGATGCATTTATTGGTCTTTTAAACTCCACTGGAGTTGAATTCTGAATGTCTCTACGCTTTATTTTTAAAAATCAAATAACACCCAAAGCTTACCTACTGTCACTTAGTAAATGATCCTGCCAGGATGCACAGTCCAGGGCAGAGATTACCGCTCGCAATAAATAAATGTTTTACACGAGATGGATTCGCTGTGACAGTTCTTACATTTTAAGCGCAGAGCTTTCACATCTGGCAATGTGGAATGGGTGTCAGGGTCACTTTTTACTGTGTGTGTGTAAACCACGCTCTGCCCCACCGACCGTTGAAAACCGCTTCAAAAAATAAAATAAAATATAATCGCAAGGCATCTGCAACAGATCTCTGGTTGCCGCACAATAAACCCAGAAGAAAGAATGTTCCCTACTGTAGACAAAACAAATACTGAAACCCATTCAGCCACCGATATAATTACTCACAACCCTGCAGCGGAAAAAAAACACGCGGAATTCAAATACCTTGACTTGTTAAGTCTTTTGGGGTTGTTAACTTTCATATTTGCTCGTGTATTCGTTTCCTAAATACATTTTCGGATCACTTTCCCGTTCGGTTTGCCCGAGTGTAAACTAACTGGTCTCCTCTGCACAAATACACCTTTTCTCCTTCTAGAACAACCGTCCTACCTACCATCTTCCCACGGCAGCATAGAGATGCTTCTTAGATGAGCCCAGTGCCCTGGGAGACCAGCATTCTTCCTGCTAACCTGTTCTTCTCTGTTTACCCTCCGCTTGGGTTCCTACCCGAAGAGCTGCACAAACTCTGGGGATCTGAACTCACCTGGTTCCAGTCCAGTCCCAGTGTTGATTCTTTCAAAAAGCAAATGAGATCGATTTCTTTCAGGAAATACTATTGTGTGTGGGAGACAGTGTATAGTTTGGGACATGATGACATGTACAAGCGACTGCCAGGACTGTGGAAGACAAACTGGATGGACCTTGGTCTTTGTTGGTCGAGCAAATTCTTATGTTGTCGTGTGGTTTGGGTTTTTCTTTCCTCGATCCCAGCCCAGCGATGGATGGCCTGCTCCGGAGCAGCGTGGGCTCGGTTTTCACAGGCTTTGCAAACCGTTAGTGAAGCACGTTTCTGATGAAACAGTATATTTGAAGGATTGAGAGGTAACGTGAGCGCTTTTAATAAAATGGTAAAAATGTACTGGGATTTTCTTGGATTTCCTTTTCCCATTTTGGCATTCCCGGCTAATCTATCACCTCGATCCCTCCCAAGTGACTTGCTGAAATCCTCAGCACAAAAAGGATATACACGTCAGCGTAAGTAAGCTGGGCCCAGCTGCGGAGAGGTAGCTGTTGAACTCTTTGTGCTGGATCCCTTTGCTAATGTAAGATGAAACAGACAGGAAGCCGTGAGCACAGGGAGTGAGCGAGAGAGAGCTGTAATATTACCAGAACGCTTACAGTCTCTGGTGATGAATAGACTAACAGATGGAAACGTGTGGCAGGTAGAAATATGGGAGAGAAAGTGCTGAGGGTTTGCTTTCTTCAGTGTAAGAAATACATTTGAAAAAAAAGAGGCAATATACTTCATGGCTGTCAGCGGGGGACATCACTGAGTGAAAATTGGCTGCTGTGTTCGCCTACAAAACACACAGTCACCGCACTCTACGGCCCAATTCTGCGAAGTGTTTTGAGATGTCCTCCCAGGGAAAGGCACTGCAGCAAATGCATGGATTACTGGTGGATCTGAGCAGGAAGAATTTCAATTTTAACTGAAGGAAATTATTGAATAAAACTAAGCTAGAAGGGCGATCCGCTTCGAGATTACCTCAAGGTCATCTCATCTCGCTCTCAATTCACTTCACAGTCTATCCTGTGAAGTGCTTTGAGACGTCTCAGGCGTGATCAGGCGTTGTGTGACGTGAGGATTATTATAAGGCAAACGTACTCGTAGGCTTGGCTCTGGCTAATATAGCACAGTGCAGTCAGCTGCCAGCCAGGGTCACCCGGAACGTGATCGGCTGAGTTCCATCAGTCCTTGACTGGGTCACACTCTGTGCTCTTTCCCTCAGTCCCACGCTCCCGGGGGAAGTGACAGACTGATGCTCCTCTCCTGACAGTGGTGTCCGCTGTCAGTCGCAAAGGACTGCAGTATCACAGACCCCGTTTGAGTCCTCATTTATTCCCCCGTCCCACCCTAATGGTAGAGGTTGCAGGAGACGTGCAGGATTATAAAAGCAAACAGAGAGACCGTATAAAATACAAGGGAAGGAAACAGCATCTTTCTTTGCGAACTGCACAGCCTCCTTCATATTGATTCAAAAGGCAAAAAAAAAACAGACAGAAAAAGTATCTTCAATTCAATTCCTTCCTTTTTAAGAACTGCGGAAAAAAACAGCTCTTCGATTTAAGAAGTTGCGTGTTTATTATAGAATCAAGACTAGGAGTCAGCTGGGGGCTATCAATTAGTCAGGACGAATGTTTAAGGGTGATAGACAGCGGTTAAAGGGTTAACTTGTACGAGGCGGAGGGAGGTGGAGGGATGAGGGAGATGAAAAGGAAGGAGAAAAATATTAATAGAGCTCGTCTCTTCTGATCACAATGTTTAGCCAGCTTTGAAATGAGATTGAGGGTCAAAAGTTGCAACGTTTCCTGACCTGTTATTTGTGTTAATTAACGTGAGGAATGTGTTGGGAAGTGCCCGCAGATTTTACCCTCTGAATCGGTAGCAACAGGGCAATGCCAGGATCTTCCCAAATTGTTTGGACTTGTCACAGCGAGAGGCAGGGCACACCCGGGAAGGTGGCTGATTTACACGACGGGCGTATCCCAAACGACTAATTTTAGACTAAAGAATGAAAGATCCTAAGACTGCTCTGGCCCAGGCTGAGAACACTTAACTCCCTGAAGCAGAGCACAAAAAAAGCCTCATGCGATTCGAATGGAATGTGTTTTTATTTGTTCAGCTGCCTGAACGCTGTGTTTCCACCGGGTTAGGACTCTCGCTCGGCACAGTCAAGAGTTTCCCTCGCAAAGGTACTCAAACCCAGTGCCGTGGCTGCCTGGTGTCAGTGAGCTGTAAAGCTTGGACGTGTGCGGGACGGTGGGGATTTTGCGTGGATGGAAGTGCTCAGTTACCATAAAGCCATCAGTAACACATCTTTATTCACTGCGAGCCCTGCTCCAAGTGTAACCACGTGCAGAGCAGAGGGCAAGGCGGCTGCTACATTACCAGACACAAGGGAAATCTGTCGCAAACCAACCTGGAATCAAACCAAAGCCAAGCTTAGCTTATCACTCCTACTCATGTCACTCTACCGTATTCCATAGAAACATAGGAATAGGAGGAGGCCATTCAGCCCCTCCAGGCTGTTCCGCCATTCTATAAGATCATGGCTGATCTGTAGCTCAAGTCCAATTGCCTGCCCTTTGCCCTGTATGCCTTGATACCCTGACCTCACAAATATCTTGTCCACCTCAGTCTTGACAGTGGGAATGGAGTCAGCATCCACAGCCTTTCAGGGTAGAGAGCTCCAGATTTCCACTCGCCTGTGGGTGAAAAAATACCTCAAGTTCCATCCCCCCAACCCCACCCTCTCTCCCCCTTACACCTCTATATCTTCTGTCCGTTCGATAGTAAAACGTTCCCCAACCAGTGGGAATTAACGAGGCACACACTTTTTGAAATAACTCAATTTTGACCCCAAAACACACAGCTGCCGGCACCTCTACATTTGGTTACTGCGCCTTTCACCACAGCAGCACGTGGACCGTGTATTTTGTGGCTGAACTAAACAGGCAATTTTGTGCTCGGTGATGTCCCACAATGTGTCAGATGTTTCTGCACATCTGCAGTTTAAAGCCCCCCCACTCTCTCCCCCACCCCCCCCCCCCCACCCCAGCCTTGCATTTGGGAGTGTATATTTATGCCAGAAATGACCTACAAAACAGCTTTTATTTTTCACACGCCGCCTACTTTCGGCCCCGGCTGAACAAAGTGATGTGTTTACCAGGACTCGACTCTCGTAAATAGCCGTTTGTTTCGTAATAAAACGGGAGTTCAAGCCGGGGTTTAGCGGCGACTGATGTGAAAGGGTCAGAATTCCCATTAACACCAGGGAGAGGTGGGGACCACGAGCTGGGAGTCAGAATGTAAACATTAGGATAAGGATGGAATTCGAGCCGGCAAGTTGTTTTTGCTGGTTGCTGCCGGCCTGATGGTGGTTGGAGTTTCCCAGCCCCTTGTTTATCTTGCTGGTGGCAGGTGCTATTCGCCTTCCTTCATCTTTACGAGAGGTCAGCGAGCGAGCGAGCAAACGAGGCATTCGCTGGCAGGAATTATTGCTGACTACTGTTTTAGATTATAGCCGGGCTGCCAGAAATAATAAACCAGCAAAAAAACCCGAGGAGTTTCCTACAGTAAGTACTGACGCAAAAGCCGCGGACAGGGGGCTAGGTGGTCTCTCTGTCACTCTGTCTGTCTGTCTGTCTGTCCGTCCGGACGGCCTCGCTCTCGTCTCCCGCAGGACGCGCTCGTTTCAAACGTTTAGTAATAATTATCATAATAATAATAATAATCTTTACATTTGGCACAGTCAGTGCCCTTTCACTGGAGGACGTCTCAAAGCGCTTCACAGGGTACCATGTAAAGTGGAGTGACTGTGTACTTTGTGGGGGAACGAAGCCACCAATTATGCGCACGGGAATATGCCATGATGTTGCAAACGCTTCTGGGATGCGTAGTGACTGTGTATTTGTAGGCGAACTCGGCAGCCAGTTTGGGCAGAGCCAAGTCCTACAAACAGCCATGAAGTGAGTGATCAATTTTATCCGGGGGGAGATTGTTGGCCAGTACACCGGGAGAGGGAGAGAGAAACTGCCTTCTCTTTTTGAGAAGAGTTTCTGAATTTAAGACCCCGTGGAATTGTGGAAAATTTTTCAGGTGAACCTGGGTTTGGAGAATTGCAGGAAAGCAAATCCTGAATTCAGGATTTGTCAGACAGTTCTGGGTGAACTCACATTATAGGGCTCGCAAACTAAGACTAGTTGGAATCTCAGGGCTGCTGTGAGGTAAGCAAACGGATGTTATCACACTTTGAGGTGAGATGCTGACATTTCTCTTTGACCGAGCCTTTAGCTCCCCTCTCGACTCTCTTCCCCCTCCTCGCTCCCTCCCTTCCCTCCCCTCACCCTGACCATTTCCCCCCTCCTCGCTCCCTCCCTTCCCTCCCCTCACCCTGACCATTTCCCCCCAATGCTCGGGTCATGACCCAACTGTGCAGCGCCTTGGGACGTCCTCCTGACGTGAAGGCGCTTTATAAATGGAATCGTGTTGTTGTTGTTGTTTATCACTCACATCAGTTGTAACGTTCCCCAAATCCCCACTGTCCGAGGCTTCAGACAATTTTCTGCAGCAGTTGAAGAAAATCGACTGCAGAAAATCGGATGGTAACTCAAGAGTGAAATTGTACAACGGGTCTGGAGGCTACAAACACTGAGCGATTTTGGATCCCAGATGAGAAGATGGTTTTAGAGTCAGATCTATTCAACCTGTTAAAGAGTAATTTCCCATCAACCACAAAATATACAGTCAATCAACTTTACAGTGTATCCTGTGAAGCTCTTTGAGACGTTCAACGACGTGATAAGCCGCTGTGTCAAATGCAATGATTTTTATTATTCTTAAAGACCTTCAAATGAGGTAAAAGCAGCCTTTTGACTCACAAATGCATCAGAAAGTTGAAAGTTGGCAGCGCTCAAAAGGATTTAGAAGGTGTTCAAATGAGCTTCTGTACCTAGAGCTGTGAGGTGTCAAATTGGGTCCTTGGATTATGGAGTTTGTTTAGTTAAGCAAATAGCGTCTGATCTTTAATTGCCCGATTGAGAAGAAAAACGGACGGTAATAAATCCCTTGACCTGAGATTTCCTTGATAACTCGGGCACTTGTCATAAACGTTAAACATCAACCAAGGAGACTGCGGCCTTGGGAGAGATACTTTATGAGGAGACTAATAGTGGCACTCGGATAATACACAGTTCACAGCCAAGAGAGATTGCTCGATTGCATTGGACAGGCTGTAAAATCATCAGCATTAGCTATTTGCAATAAACGTAAAGCCTCTCAGATTATTGCCGTGAGCTGAGATCTAGTCAGGTAGAATCTCCCTGCCATCCCTCTCTACCTCACTGTGTCAACACAGAGCTTCTGCCCTTTCATCTCCTGTTGACAGTAGACAGATGGCGGCTAGTAGTCTGGGCTGAATTACTCACTCACCGCTCGCAAGTTGAGGAACGCTGGGATCTGGGTCACCCCCCACCTCCCCCACATGCCCTCCACACCCCCCTTCACCCCCCCACCATCCCCCCGATCTCAACTCCCAGCTCGGGTCCAGATCCCTGACTGTCCAGCGCCTTGGGACGTCCTCCCGATGTGAAAGGTGCCGTGTAAATGTCACTCCATCCCTTGGCTGTTTTGTGGGACATCGCTGGGTGCAACTTGGCTGCTGCATTTGCCTACAGATATACAGTCACTACAATTTGCAGTATAGTGCTTTGAAAAGTTTCAACAGCGTGATAAGGTGCTACATCAAATCCAAGGATTATTATATTATCATTATAATGGGACCAAGGAAGAGAAGTTCTGACCCTGTAAACGTTGGGTCTGTAAAATCCTTCATCAGAAATGGCCAGAATTCTCCGAGCTCACGAACAGACACAGACGTTAAAAGAAACTAAGCTGTAAATATGCAGCGCAAAGCAATCAACACGTACAGCACAGTATCTGGCCTGGAAACAACCTGACGTTCACTTGTAGGTGTCTTGTCACACACTCTGGGAGCTTCCGTCTCACAGATAACTTTAGACTCCAGAGGCCCACAGATTCCACCTAGTCTCAGGCCGTCCGTCCGTTTTTTTTCTTATAATGTAGGCGAGCAGTAATTGAGGGACAATTCTTAAACTCGGGCTTAATTTCGCCCACAAATTATACAGTCACTTCACTTTACACTGTATCCTGTGAAGCGCTTTGAGATGTCTGGAAGACGTGATAAAGCGCTGTATCAAATGCGAGGGTTATTATTATGATTATTAACTTAAAAAACAATCCACAAAGCTCATAGTTAGGCTTTTTCGACTCGCTCCAAATCATGCGGTCTCGCTGCGAAACTCCCGCTGTTTTCCCCCGCGCTAATAGACGGCTGACTTCTGTCCTGCTTCAAGACGTCTTAAGGCGCTTCACAGAATACGGCGACAATGGACTTTGGCTGCCGTGTTACAATGAGGCTGTCTCTGCTGCGTGTTGCCATTCCCGACACGGCTTTCCCAGGTCACACGCCGACAGGGGACTTAAAAGCTCACTTGTTTCCCATTCCCTGTGATTCCCATGTTCCACTACAAACAAACAAACAAACAAACAAGACACTTGACTGCTTTCCCAGGTGGATCATCCAAACCCCCAGACACCACGCGAGACAAATGCCCAAACTCCTGGATTTTCTGTTTTGTTTACAGCTTCTCCAGAACAGATACCCTGAGACTCAAACACCCGAATCAGAGTGTTTTCTCTCAGTAAATTAAAAGCGTTAGAGTAAAGTTAACTGCTCGTCTTTTGTGTAAGGACTGAATTATATTTAAAAGGCTCAAAATCCAACTAAATTTTACCCGCAAAATACAGTCAATGAATTTGCTTTGCAGTGTATCCTGTGAAGCGCTTTGAGACGTCTCAATGGCGTGATAAGGCGCTGTGTCAAATACAAGGATTATTATTATTATTAAATGGAATCAGTAATAATCGTTGCATTTGATACAGCGCCTTACCACGTCATCGAGACGTCTCCAAGCGCTTCACAGAATATACTGTGTGTTTGTATTTGCTGCTGCAGCTTCTTGGATGAATGTTTCACCGTGTTTGGGAACTTGAATGAAACGCAAGCCATGCTCTGCACCAAGCTGTTACATTTTATTTTCAGATCCATTCTGCAGCGCAGTGCAATTAAGAAAACGCTGCTTCCAGTTCCAACAGCAGTGGACCATGTGAAGCCAATTACAGCTTAAACAGTGGTTATTTGACCCCCCCCCCCCCCCCCCCCTCCTCCTTGCTTGGTTGTTTATAATTTCCTGTGTGTGATTAGTGAGTTAGGATGAAGGATACAACTTCCTATAGAACTTGGGTCAAACTTGCCAAATTCAGGTCCAAACCACTTCCACTGACATTAACAGAAGCCGCCTGGAACACTCAGCAGGTCAGGCAGCATCTATGGAGAAAGGAAAGTGAGTCAGAACGGTTCGTCCGCTGACATTACTCTTTGCTCCCACGGCTCAGCGGCAAAGGCGGGACAAAGGGAGTTAAATCTACTTAAAGTTCCCAACTCCGGCCGTGTCAGGAATGGGGAGCATTTGGAGTCTGGAATGCCGAGCCCTAGGGGAAGACAGGAAAAACCAAGGATTTAGCGCTCATCCGCCCGATTGGTGCTTAGGTGCCTCCTGAGTCAGAAGGTTGCAGGTTCAAGCCCCACAGGCTAAGCTGGCACTCTCACGCTTTGTTGTGACAAGGCGACAACTGCAGATAATAATAATAATAATCCCTGCATTTAATGCAGCACCTTATCACCTATCACCTTATCGTTGAGACGTTTCCAAAGTGCTTCACAGGATATATTGTCAAGCGGGTTGCTTGTGTATTTTGCGGGTGAAGCGCGGCAGCCAATTGTGCATCTCAAAACGGCCCATAATTCAAACGCAACGATTAATGTTGTTATTAGTTTAGCATTATTTTAGCCTAATTCTGGAGAACATCAGGGTCAAGAGCCGCTTGAGCAAATAGCTTGCTCACCAAAAAATGATAGGGTGTTCAATCTGAATTATAATTTATTTTAGTGATATCGCTGGTCAAACTTTGTCTTTCTGAGAATACTTTATTTAAGAAAAACCTTCCCACAAAGTTCAGGAAGTTTGAAGTACTCCTGAAACAGCTGATTAAACACAGTTTAGTAACGATGTTTTAGCTAAAAATAACATGTGATTTTTTAAAAAAAAACGTCAAAGGGATCTGAGAGCCACAGAGACAAGAAGGACTTTTCTTAAAAGCACAACTCAAATCCCTCTTGTTTGTTTCTCCTTGTAAATTGTTCAAGCCAAGATCACGATGCGAAATGCCAAGTGCTTTGGCCGCAGAACTTCCAACAGGAAACGAAAGATTCCCTACAAGAAAAGTTAAATGCGAGATAAACAAGAAAAGAAAATCTGTGTAATTCCTCCCGTGGGGTTTGGGATTAAGAGAGCATGGACTGTTAATATTAAAGGGGTAGTTTAAATAGCGTAAAAGAAAACCTTGGAGAAATAGACAAGGGACGAGTTGGGTTTCACTGGCCACCGGGGACTGGCTGTGCTATGTTTATACAAGTGGAACTCAAAAAGTGGAAGCAGATCTGATGGATGGCGTCTTGGGCGTGAATGTTCTGAGCATTAAGCGATACTCACAAGGATTAGGTGTCAGGGAGGTGTCCCATCGTCTCTGACTCTTAACACAAGTTTTCAGCTGAGATTGAGGCTGAAGGAGACAAGTAAACCTTGTGGGTTCATTGTATATTTTGTGGGTGAAACACGGCAGCCGATTGTGCGTAGCAGTGTCCCACACACAGCTATGGAGTGAGTGCCCAATTTTATCAAGAGGATTGTTGGCCAGGACACTGGGAGAATAGCGCCGCAAGGATCTTTAACGTCCACCTGAACAGGCAGATGGGACCTCGGGTTAACATCTCATCCAAAGGATAAGGCAAAGCGAGGAGGGGGCTGGTGTAATGGAACGCAGTCCGGGGCCAGGCAAATATGTTCTAGCCTTTCATTCTCGCTTTGTTTGTCAGTGGGAATGGTGCAGGAATGCGTTATGTCAGTTTCTTTAGATGGCGCTCAAATTAAAACTGCCGTCCAGCTGTGGAATTAGACATCCGATTCCAAACTAATTTCAGACTCTGTTGCCCGCAGTGTGAGGATTCGAGGCTGGTGACAAAACGTGGTTCTGATTATCGTTCGAGGTGTTGAAAGGTTTTAAGGGTATTTTTAAGATCCAGCTCTTGCCTTCGGTCTTCGTCCGTCATGCGATAGTAGTAATATAATAATAATAATAATCCTTGCATTTGATGTAGCATCTTATCACATCTTTGAGATGTTTCAAAGCGCTTCACAGGACACACTGCAAAGTGAATTGACTGCATATTTTGTGGGCGAAACGCAGCAGCCAATTGCGCACAGCAGCGTCCCACAAACAGGCGTGGATTGAGCGACCAAATTATTATCTTTTAAATTTAATTTATCTATTATTTTGAAGGGGTTATTACTCACGGAAAACGATCCACCAATCGACTAACACCTGGGTTCCTCCTTACCGCTCGGTAAACAGAGGCATGTGTGTAGAGTAAGGAAACTTGCCCAATGTTTCGCCCCAACCTGCCCGGGAATCAAACTCAGGTCCTCTCGCTTGCGAGGCGAGTGTTCTAGCCACTGAGCTACAGGACACCCATGAGATGCGATGGGCTGGTGAGGTGCATTCCCATCCCGCAGGTTCCACACTGAACGGCTATAACTTTGTGTCTCGTCCCTTGTAAGAGCCTCTGGCTGGTATATGGGTCAAGAGCAGCCCTGAGTTTAGACGGCTGTATCAACACTCTGTCAGGAGCCGGCACTCACAGTTTCAGGATTTTTTTCTAACGTGCGTTTAATATAATTTATTTGGTATTATTCACCGCGCTGAAAATAAACTGACACCCAGCGGCGAGAACCAACAGGGCAACGATAATAATAATTGTAATAATAATTATCATAAGAATAATTATAATAATGACACAGTCAAATAAAATAAGAACAAATAAAGCAATAATAACGATAACAATCATCGAATAATAGTAATCATCTCCGTTTCGCTAAAAGCTCAAAAATGTTGGTGTGTTCGCAACACGTCTCTGTGCAGATTGATTCCTGCCGGTCACGTGTCGCGCTGACCCTCCTCACAGCACCGCGGGGTTTGTGCAATTAATCCAACAGCAGCTCAGCGACCCTCACACTACAGGGAGATTCTATAACAATGTGAGGACAAATTACTGGCTCTGTGTGGGACCCGTCCAGCTCGGAGGCGGGCGGTGCTGCTCAAGTTGATCTCTGCTCCTTTACGTGGTGTAGCGTGTACATTTAGATAGCGTCCCGGAGAGCCCGATAGTGTCGGAGTCTGACCCCGAGCCAGGGCGAGAGGCACGATCAAAAAGGAAGGTCTTTAGGTGGAAGTTGAAGGTGGGGAGGGAGGGAGGGAGGGGGCGAGGCAGAGGGATTGAGGGAGAGAGTTCCAGCGGTTAGGATGTTGGTGCTTGCTATAATGTTCAAAAATCTCCCTTTAAGATATTAAGGGGACATTGTGAGAGGCTTTACCTTCCTCTTTAAATATGATTTTTCGACTGCTGAATGAAAACAGATTTTCCTTTTTTGTTTTGATCTTTGTTGAGCGGCCCTATTACTAACGACTTTCAACTGGTTACAGTTTACATTGTTAGTGTCTGTGGGGGTAGGTATGGACGGAGGTTGGGTGCGGAGTGGGCACAGACGGACTATTTATAATAATAATGACGATCCTTTCATTTGATACAGTGACTTATCACGTCATTGAGACGTCTCAAAGCGCTTCACAGGATACACTGTAAGGGGAATTTACATGGCGGGCGAAACGCGGCAGCCAATTGTGCACAGCAGTGTCCACAAACAGTCGCGGATTGAGTGACAAGATTAGTATTTTTTAAATTTCATTTATTTATTATTTTGAAGGGATTTTGAACCCTGGAACTGTGATCCGCCAATCGACTAACAACCGGGTTCCTACTTACTGCTGGTAAACAGAGGCGCGTGAAGTAAGGAAACTTGTCTAAGGTTTGTTTCGCTCTGCCCGGAAATCAAACCCGGGTCCTCTCGCTTGCTTATTATTTAAGGAGAACAGTCACAAAATAGTGACAGGTCCATCCAGACATAAACAAAAATAACGACAGTCCCTCAGGCTCGCATAAGGAATGGACTTAATTATGACAGGAAATGTTAATGGATGGCTAGATTAGGGGAAAAGTAATTTTGATTGGATCAGACAGTAATAAGCGAATCAGTCTAGCATGTCTTTCTGCGCCAAATTGCACCATTAAAACAAGGCGAGTGTTTTCTCCTCAATGCCAGAAAATGAGGAAAAAAAGCACAGAATGATTTCCCCACGATTAGTGCCGTTAAGGATGAGGTTTGGGCCTCAATCAGCTTCCTCTTGGGATTTTTGTAAGTATTGGGAGCAGATCCCAGAAGGTATATTAATTAAGGTTGGTTAAGCAAGGGTTATCATCATGAAGCCACTGAGAGTGGATTTGGTATTGAAATGATCGGGGGTCCTGTATTGAGGTCCTGTAGCTCAGTGGTTGTAGCACTCGCCTCACAAGCGAGAGGACCTGGGTTTGATTCCCGGGTAGAGCGAAACCTTGGGCAAGTTTCCTTTACTCCACACGCACGCCTCTGTTTACCAGTAGCGAGTAGGAACCCGTTGTTAGTTGATTGGCGGATTGCTTTCCGGGGGTAATACTCCCTTCAAAATCCCCTGAATCAGGAGTGCACAGCCTCCCCTTACGCAATCATAAAGTGCTTCTGACAGTTTTTCCGACATTAAAAGGCACTTTATCAAACTTAACGATTGTTATTAATTTTTTTAATTTGCTTTCCCGCGGATCGACACAAGACACCGTGCTAGCACTTGAAGGAATTTTTACCCAGTGAGTGCAGTGTAAATGCTCAGACAGGCTGGAGGCACTTAAGCTGTGCATCTTGGGTCTCAGCTAACAATACATTTGTTCAGGGAGAAAACAGCACCAATGGCACAGACACGATGAGACGCCAAATCTACGCGGAGAATCTCTGATGCTTCAAAAGGAGATATTAACGGGACATTCTTTCTATTGCTGTGTGTTTGTGAACTGTAAAACGACCTTGGCTCGCAGTGGACAGACAGTGCAATTCAAATCAGCGTATTGTTCCCATCCCTCGTGTTTACAAACTATGCCAAAAGTTCTGTGGGGTTGTGGAGGTCTTAACTTTATGGTTCTGTAACAAGAGCCAACATCCTTCAACTTGGGTCCCTTTGTGTTTACGTGAACGCTGGTATTATGGCTGCGGTCTTGGCTGATGGGAACATGTTGTTGCTGGATGGATCTGTCCCATTTGTTACTGTCTTATGATTTGTTTCACTTCATCCGCTCAAGGTCCTTGTACAGGCTTGGAGGCCGGACGGACGATGAGACCCTCCGAGCTGCAGTCTTTCCAAGAGACAACGGCCACCATCAAGGCTGTTCCCTTGGGACACATCGTAAACACAGGGTCCCTCCCTCCCTCCCCCACAAACTCTCCATCTCGTGACTGACCCACCCACCAATCCCAATCCAAAGGCAGCTGGTGTGTGGTGTGTGTGTGTGTGTGGTGTGTGTGTGTGTGGTGTGTGACTGTGTGGTGTGTGCGTGTGACTGTGTGTGTGTGGTGTGTGACTGTGTGGTGTGTGACTGTGCGGTGTGTGCGTGTGACTGTGTGTGTGACTGTGTGGTGTGTGCGTAGTGTGTGACCTTGTGGTGTGTGTGTGTGACTGTGTGGTATGTGTGGTGTGTATTTTGTGTGTGGTGTGTGTGTGTGAGTGCGTGCGCGCTCACACAGTGCATTTCAGGCGGCTTCAAATTACGTTTTTCAGGATGTACAAGAGAATTGATTGAGTTGGAGTCTGGGCAGATTGTTCACCAGGTGAAAATTGCACAGTGCTAAAAATTGGGAGGCAGAAAGGAAGCCCCTTTGAAACAAACAGTCACGGACTTTAATGGGGTACAGTAGCAGGGAAGCACTTTGAAGCTGATGGTATAAATGAGACATAGGAATGCAAGAGTGGGGAAAAAAGTGCTCAGCGGTCCATCAAGTCCTCACCTCGAAGATCCTGCCCCCCCACCCCACATCTCACCAGTGTGGAGAGATTGAGGGATAGTAATAATAATAATAATAATAATCCATGTATTTGATAAAGCGCCTTATCACATCGTTGAGACGTCTCAATTTGCTTCACAGAATTCTATTGTAAAGTGGATTGACTGTGTATGTTTGTGGGTTAGACGTTGGATATTGTTGGATGGAGGATAGACAGGGGTCACAGTCAATATTGGGACAGGTTTGTTGGCCCTCAATATCCCTTCCTGTTTCTAAACGATCCAAGGAAGCCTGAAGCCCTTTCGTGGAGGGTTTCACTCTTCCACTAACTGGAGCCACAGGATATCAATACAATATCAGCTTTTTGCTAGGAACTTTAAAGGAGCTTGAGTTCTATTGATCTCCCTGGTCTTTTCATAAACCCCATTCGCTCAGTGAGCTGCAGATCAGTGGTATCAGGTTTTACTGCATTAAGTCATCAAGGAGCTGGAGCCAAAGAGGCAAATGTGAGAGCTCTGTGTCTAATTGAGACCGAGTGTGTGACTGTGACATTAGTGTTGGAATGTAACCTGCTCACTTTGCTTTGCGGTTGGAAATATTGTCTCAAGAAATGGAAGGTCACAATGCGAGGCAGTTACTAAAAGTAGAACTTAGACACGTACGAGCTCTTTTAGCCCATTTACTGCCTGATGTTTTATTACAACTACAACTTGCATTTATGTAGCGCCCCTCACATGGGACAGAGTCTCGCAGCATTTGCTCACGATTAGTTCACTGTTAGTTACGACAGCTCTTTATCTTTCTAATCCCATTTTCTGCCTCTTTCACATATCTCTTAATAGCCTCACATCCCGAGTAATTCTTTCCTATCCGCTGACTTACGATCTATTTTACCATCTACAGTTTAGTTGCGGTCAGGTTTGGGTTTGTGTTTGGGTTTGGGAAGGCAGCTTGCTCCGCTACTTAACGATCATGTTACGCCATGGCTTGAAGAGCGCGACGGAGAGAAAGACTGGGATTAAAAATATGACGGGATGCGGTGGGGAGACAAGATGATGGGAAGTTAGTGGGCTAGAGAGGCTGATAATAATAATAATCCTTGCATTTGATATAGCGCTTTATCACGTCTTCGAGACGTCTCAGAGCCGCTTTACAGAGTATACTGTAAAGTGAATTGACTGTATATTTTGTGGGCGAAACACGGCAGCCAATTGCGCACAGCAGCGTCCCCGCAAACAGCCGTGGATTGAGCTTGATGGCCAGGTCTCTAACACTGGGTTCCTCAGCTCTTACAGCCTTTAACAGTAATCACGTTGATCAGCCTCTGACACTAATATGGCATGAGCGCTGTTGGGTTAATTCTTGACATTTGCTGGGATCTCACACCCTCCAGAGTCATTCTGTGACAGGTCTGAGACTTAGAGTTCAACTCAGTCACAATAAGTTCTCGTCCTTTGTCCAATTAGACCTCTTTCCTGACAGTCTCCTGACTGCTCCCCAAGGTGAGCTCTGTTTCCCTTGTTACCTGTCACAGCCCGGCGCGCCCTCGAATTACGGATCGAATCCGTTCTTATTTGCGATGTTGTAATTGTTTGAACTATAATCGGGGGTCGATTTCCACATTAAAGGTGAACTGCGTAGACCGGCTTTCTCCAGTGTGTGTGTCTGTGTGTGTGTGTGTGTATATGTATACATGGGTGTGTGGGTACGTGTCTATGTGTGTGTGCACGTGTGTGTGTGTGTGTGTGTTTCGGTAGGTGTATGTGTGTTCGTGGGTGCGTGGGTGTGAGTGCGGGAGTGTGTGTGGGTGTGTGTGAGTGGGTGTGTGTGTGGGTGTATCTCTCACACATTTGAGGATCAAATTCAGGTGACATCATTAATGATCACATTCAGGGCTTTCTTTTTAAAAAAAAGGATAGGAAAAAAAGAAGCCGTTTCTGCGACGACTCTCACCTAATTGCATATTCCCCCCCTCCCACTCCTCCCGATATTGCGAGGACTTTATTCTGATTTGCATTTTGACTCCTGGATATTAAAAGAACGGCGTGTCAGAATGAAATGGCCTCGGGAAGTCCAGCTGGGATCTCAGCGCTCAGACATGAAATGGTTTGATTCTTCGGGAGGGAATAGACAGATTTAAGTCATTAGAAGTAAAAGATTTCCTGTTGCTTGAAGGAACTGGAGTTTAATTGCTCCTGGGCACTTTGCTGTACCCTGACTGACTGACTGACTGACTGAAACCCTTGTAAGTTAGCTATAGCTAGAGCTGCACACACACATCCACAGCTGCACTGCACATTCACCCAGTGAGGGGGGCGAGGGGGGCTTTGATACTGATATTCATCTGATTATAGAAACAGCCTAAGTACTTCCACAGAAGTCAGAGTGAATACATTTTGTGGGACAGGGAGCAGCAGTCTGAAAACATGTGGTTATACGCCAGCCCAAAGCTCTCTGATTCCCATTTCCACGCAGCTGAAGATCATCAGGAATTTATTTTACCTCATTTTGTTGCTGCAATCCCTTCTTCCTCCTCCTCCTCCTCCTCCTCCTCCTCCTCCTCTCCACCCCCCCTCCCCCCCCCACTGGAGCAATCTCTCCCAGCAACGCAACCTTACCCCCAACCTGTTCCGAGCAGATGATAAAGCTCCGAAACGCTGCCCGGTGTGAATGGCGCTGTATACATGCAAGTTGTTGTTGTTTTGTGTTGGAGCGGTGTAATCATTCCACAATGTGGAGAGAGGAAAGGACAGCAATGTGTGAGGCAGGATCACATTTGGGGGTTGTTATATCGGACACTGAATGAAGGGGTTGTGAATGAACTTGTATAACAACACATGACAGTTACATAGCGCCTTTCATGTGGGAGGACAACCCAAGGTACTGGACAGTCAAGGATTTGATCTGTTGATAAACAGAGCACCTGGGGTGGAGGTGGGATGGGGTGAACACAAAGGGGAGTAATGAGGTACTGGGTATGAGGTCCATGTATACTGATTTAGCGATTTGCTCATTAAAGGGTTCTGTAAACGCACCGTGATATCTGAGCCAGATGTTGTCCGAGGGATGAGGAGGTGTTTGAGGATTGAGGATCAGTGGAGACATATTGAGGGTTTGTTTCCGATTCTTCGAAACTTCCTCAGAATTGGTTGCAAACGTTAAGATTAATTTTGCCACAGGCACGAATAGTGCAAGCCCAGACCCCAGGGGAGGTTTCTCCCCAGCGACGATTAAAAGGAAACTGTGTGGTTACTGTACAGAGGCTCTCAATGAGATCCTAGCCATCTGCACGAATTGTTATTGTTAGAATATTGTTGTTCTCTTCATAGTTCACTTCAAGTCATCTTGTGATCCTACAGAAAGAGCAAATCAAACACAGCCATGGATGTCAACCTGCAACATTATATGCTCGATCTGTATTAGGACTCAAGCCAAAGCCTTAACGGGTAGGGTGGTCCTAGCTGGACAAGCAGCGGGAAAGTTTGCCAGATAGCAATGTCAATGGCAAGCTATGCTGCTTTAGCTGGTTAGACTCCAGCAGTTACCCCAACGCACACTCTGGGCTCCCCCCAAGCCTTGGCTCTTGCCTTACCTCGCCTAATACTTTCCAATAGGTAAGCAGGATGCATCCCTCCAGGGAGAGAGAGAATGCATCTCATTCCTATCTCAGGGATTTCCATGTGTAGGTGGGATGCGTGGAATTCTCAGTTTGGTTTGGAGACTCTTAAGCGACGGTGATGGGTTTCCGATGTGTTAGACACCCGGCTGACAAAAAAAATCTTTAGCAATCTACTGTGTTCTAATGTGTTTACATTGGGTTAAGACTTTGGTGAGAAGTGGTTTAGATAACAGCGAGGGATCAACACTGGGACAAGATAACAGGTCAGGCACCATTGGCTCTTACACTTCATTATGTTAGCACTAACATGCTCAGCAATATTCAGTACAAAACAAGACCCAAGGCTATCTGGGCTGTAAACCTGAGGAGGGAAGCAATTGATATACAAACCAATCACATTGCAACACAAGGCAAGTCTGAAACTTTGATCTCATTCTCCTCCATAAAGTTTGCTGCAAAATAATCATTCCAGTTTCTAGATTTATTGTACTTTGGAGCTGTAAATCCCAGCACCATGGTGTGAGGTTGGGTGGTCAATGCCACAAGCTGTCCTCCAAATACAACCTCTATTTAGTGATCTATACAAGGTTAGAATCATTTGTGTTACCTTCTGGCCAAATACCCCAGAGATGTGCATTGAAGAGCGTTGCTGATAACAGCCTTGCACGGATGGGAAGCTTTCAGTCTGTCATCAATAATGATGCAAAAATCCTTACTAATGGGCATCCTTTGGTCAAACACATTGTGTGTGTGTGTTTGCTGGCTTCTGCCCCAGTACACACCACCTTCTCTACATCTACAATGGACCTCGCACCTTAACTCACATGATTAATTGGCCCAGGACTTTTTTGCCTTTGCATACTGTTTGTCTAATTGCTTCAGTATAATGCGGGTATATTGGGCAGGTGACCACTGCACTATCATCATAGGCTGGAGGTGAAAATATTCTTGGGGTGTGAGGAGGGGAGGTGAGGTGGGGGGAGGTGAGTAAAACTCAGTTGAAGGGTTTGTCCCCACTAAGGCAGGTGAAAGCTGATGGGGTGACTGACAGGTCCACTGGCCATTGAGAGGTGAGGATGCTCTGAAGAGCTGCCCGCTAGACCGGACCTGGGCGGGCACTGCCCACGAGTCGGGAGGGGGGGCTGGTGGGTGGGGGATGGGGGCTGTAGGTGGGGGGGGGGGGGGGGGGGGTGAAGAGAAAATAAGAGAGAGTAAAAGAGGAATAATCACTTGAAATACCAGACTAAAGACGCTCATGTAGGTTGTGGAGGCCATTGTAAATGGAACTGATAACAACAACAACATGCATTTCTATAGCGCCCTTCACGAAGGATAGCTTCCTGGTGCCATTAATACTGGCCCAGCCTGACGCCGAGCCAGGGAGAGAGGGTTAGTTATTGTGTGGTCACGGTTTGGTATCAGCTGTTTCCTGTCACAGGAGAACACTGTTAATTCAGAGAAGAGCTTACGTTGAGTTGCCCATTAGATAATCGCAATTGATCTCCCATGTACAGAACAAGGAAACTTTGAAGACGTACAAGATTTTCCCATGTGATAAAGAGGAGGATATAAATAGTAAGGCCAGTAGATTCCTGCCATCGGCTTCTCTATTATCTGAAAATTCTCAAATCAAATAGTCCTGCATGTCCCTCGTGCCCTCCATCAGTGGCCGCACTTTCAGCCACTACTCCCTGAAGCTCTGGCTTACTCCTCTTCCATCCCTCCCCTGCCTTATCCCCTCCTTGGTCAAAGACCTTCCTCTTCGACCGAGCCTACGGTCACTTCTCTGCTCCCCCAAGGCTGAGCCAATGTCAAGCGCTCTGGGCCGCTACCCTATGTGAGGGATGCTATATTAATGCAAGTCGTTGTTGTCCACACGCACTCGTTCTGTTGGGCTGTGGGTTGAAGGTTCTGGTGTCTAACAACAAGATGGATATGATTTTAATTCCTGCTGTTTGTTCTGCCTCAACCTGTTTAGCAGATTTCACTAATGGCTTGTGTGGAAACATGATCACGCAGATGAGATCACTTGACTCCGGTGGTGTCTGTCTGATTTGTAGACTCTTATGAAGTGTGAGGCCCCACTGGGAGACAGAGACATATTATTATATAATATATACTGTATTTAGAGAACATGGCACTCTCTTTGAGCTCTCCCACTCTGGAAACGTCTCTGGAAATGAAACGTGTTCTTGGCAAACAATCTCCCAGATAAAATCGGTCGTTCCTCTCAAGGCTGTTCGAGGGACGTCACTGTGAACAATTTACCTACAAATACACAGTCACGGTTCACGTGAAATGTTTTGAGACATTCCAATGTCATTGACGCTGTATCAGATGCAAGGATTATTGTTATTCAATAAGAAGTTAGGTCAATGGGGAGCTCTGGGACAATTTAGCACACAACAACAACAACTTGCACTTATTTATTCAGCCCCCTTCACATGGGAAGAGGAAAACTAGGTGAAGGGCACGATGCAAATGCAAATTGTTGTTGCTGTTTTCACTGAAGCTTCTGATGTGGCCTTGATCTCCATAATAATAATAATCCTTGCATTTGATATAGTGCCTTATCACGCCATCGAGACGTCTCAAAGTGCTTTACAGAATATACTTAGCAGTGAATTAACTGTGCATTTTGTGGGCGAAACGCGACAGCCGTTTGCGCACAACGGTGTCCCACAAACAGTCGTGGATTGAGGGCCCAAATTTTTTGTGAGTGTTTATTTAAGGGATTATTACTCCTGGAAAGCGATTAATGGGCAATGGACTAACAACTGGGTTCCTACTTACTGCGGGATAAACAGAGGCGTGAGAAGTAAAGAAATGTGCCTCAGGTTTTGCCCCGACTAGGAGTCGAACCTGGTCTTCTCACGTGCGAGGCGAGTGCTCTAACCACTAAGCTACAGGACTTCCCGTAGCACAGACAGCCAGACAGTTAGCTGTGGTGTGCATTCAGCGACGTGATTAGCAAAGGAATTTCAAAACAAATTGTAATTAGCCTCATCCCCTTTAGCTGCCCTACAGTCATCTGTCCACTGGATCACATGTTCTCTCGCTCTCTGCCTCTCCCGTTACTGCGTGAGCTCTGCCGCAGAGCAAAGCAACACGACAGGCAGGACAGCGGCCAAAAGGAACGGGGGCGGAGAGGAACTAAAAGAAAAATCTAAAACCGGATGAGCGAGGAAGAACACAACGAGAAAATAAAAACCAGACAAAGCCAAAATATAAACCCCAAACGACCGGATAATCGCAAAAAAAGAAGTTTCTAATTGCAGAAACATTCCATTAATTATTTATTTGCCTCCCTCGGCTTCTCAAGCCATTCCGTGTCCCAGATCCAATTTCCTCTCTGATCCTATTATCTTCTCTCCACCCTCCTCACCAGTACCTTGCCCACACTCTCTCCCGCTCCTTTCCTCCTCTTCCTCCTCCTATGTTCCCCCCACACTGTAATAATAATAATCCTTGCATTTGATATAGCCCCTTGTCACGTCTTCAAGACACCTGAAAGTGCTTTACAGGATATACTATAAAGTGTAGTGACCGTGTGGCACGCTGTACCATGTACGACTGCCTCTGTTCACGAAGTGCTTCAGCCAATGGGAATGAATGTCCATACCGCAATCGGCCCTGAGCCCAGCCCCAGGTCGGAGCTGTGTGTCATGACAGCTGCCTGATCGATGGACTATAAACTGTTTATTCCCCGTAAATATTTTTTCGCTGTGTGTCCATGGGCCACCAATTTGACTTATTTGGATGCTGAACGCCACCGTACCCACATGTGGCCGGGGAGATTGGTGAGGAATCCCTGTACACAAAGCCCCCTGTGTTCCTCATGCATCTGACACGTGTAACTGGAAACCATATTGGATTCTTTTGCACCCAGGACAGACAGACGGACAGACAGATAGCTGCAGTATGCGTCCAGCGATATGATTAGCAGAGGAATCTCAAAACAAGCTGTAATTAGGCCTCCTGCCAGCTGTCTGTTTTATCAGACCTTTAGTCAATCTTCAAAGGATATTTATTATCTGTTCACTCGCTGGAGAAATCTTACGCACCAGATTATTTTGTTTCCGTGTTTGCAACGCAATAAGGCAACGAGAACCAGATTTTTTCTTCTCCTCAGCTGATGGTAATCATGGCAGATCACACAGAGGCTCTTATTTATTTTAAGGCATCCTTTTCCAACTAATTCTACCTATTATCTCTCTGGCCTCAGGGCTGTGAGGGGGTGAGGTGGAGGGGGGGGAGAGGAAGATGAGACTTTTTTTTAATGCAGTTCAGAGGGAACCAAGATTGCCTACTTTGCTTCGAAGCCTATAGACCGCTGCTTAATTCTGGAGTGATATTCGGTTAAGATCAATGGGAATTAATCTTTAGTTTAATGAGATCTCGCTGTGGCTGGGATTAAAGAGCTAATGATGAACGCCTGATCTTCCTTGGCTGGTTTAATCGGGATTTGTCAAGAGCAACCTATTAATAATTAAAGGAAGCAATTTGAGGAGCGAGGATTCCGAGGCTGAATGACATGCGTTGCATGTTACTGTAATTACCTAGAGACTCGCAGGAAACAATGCACATAATTGAGTTCATGGGGGGGTGGGAGGGGGGGATTGTCTTCAGACAGATGCAGTTTCCCACGCAATATTGGGCCTTATGCTTTTGTTCAGCCTGGGAGGATGTCAAGCCAGATGGCACTTCCCTACGTTTGCAACAAAACGCTTATAAATATGACTTTAATAAACTATTTGGGATTTTTATTTTGTGTTTTTCCTCTCTCTCTGAATAAAACTCAGTTTTGGTGTTTGCTGTTTGTGATGGGCTGAGAGGAATCTGTGCCGTGAGTCACACCTTCCCACTGAGCGTGACGTCTTCGAGGCGTCTCAAAGCCCTTCACAGAATATACTGTCAAGTGGAGTGACTGTGTCTTTTGTGGGCGAAACACGGCAGCCAATTGTGCACAGCAGCGGCCCACAAACAATCAGAATTCTGCCAGCCAAAAACCCCGATCCCGGTGCAGACAATTCCAAATTAAATGCTAGAACAGGCTCGATGGGCTGAATGGCCTTCTCCTGTTCCTGTGGTCCTATAACTATTGATTCCCACATTCCTTCCATTTGCTAGAGCTGCCACTGAGAAACACCATTCCTTGTTTCATTCCAGCATCTTCACCTCCACAATCCTTCACCGTTCTGCAAACCCAGGTTGGCCCGTGACTTGAGCACTTGCTCCCATATCTGGGAATAGACTGTTGGATAGGATTCAAGAAAAGGCTTGTTCCATGACAAGTGATCCTCCTTTCACCTCTGGACTCCAGCCATTCCCTGTCTCTCTGTCTCTCTCCCACAATCCAGCCGCTCTTTGTTTTATTGATATTGTGGTCATTTTTCCTGTGAACTTCCCTCCCTTGTTCCTTCCTAGCTCTGAACACATTATCTGATGTGCTTTTCCCTCTCCACTGCAACCCTCACAGTATTGAAACCATCACCCATTACACTTGTCCCTGCCACCAGTTCAATCTCCCCAGGATCCTCAAGTCTGTGGAACTCCTTGACTTCCTGTTTTTTTCGAAACGCTACAGGCTTTTTGAACGCAAGTTTGGTATCATACCATCCTGATTTAGCTCTCGTTTTCTTGCCTTCAACCATGAACCAGGAATAATAATAATAATAATCCTTACATTTGATACAGCGCCTTATCACGTCTTTGAGGCGTCTCAAAGCGCTTCGCACAGGATATACTGTAAAGTGAATTGATTGTATATCTTGTGGGCGAAACATGGAACGTCCTGCTCGAAGGGCTTTGCTCCTCACTCTTAGTTTCTCAGCAACAAAAAAACTCTCACATTGTGGCATTCTTTCCCCACCAAGTATACGGTATTGTACTTTTGTCAGTGCCCGTTAGCAAGTCTCTCTCGGCATTGCTTTGCTCCTCCGGATGTACTAAACCTGTCTGAGAGAGCAGCAGTGACTTTGATTTGTCCTGCGGTAAAGCAAACAGACAATGTGGAGCTGAGCTGCTCAGTATTGTGAGAATCCTGGGTTGTAATTTGACAATGTAAAAGAAAATGAACATAGGCTGGGAGCAGTTAGCTCATCCAAAAAAAATTCCCCATGCAACGGGTTTGGCCGGAGTTCACAAGAAGCCTTCCAAAACCACATAAGCAAGGGATTCTTACCAGATGGACACCAGTAAACACTTGGCCATTTAGTTCAGCTCTTTGCGTGTGTATGCGTCTGTGACTATGTCTGTGTCTGTGTGTGTGTGGGGGTCAGACTCTGCCACTGTCAAGCGCTCCAGGACGCTACCCCGTGTGAAGAGCGCTATATAAATGCAAGTTGTTGTTGTTGTTGTGTGTGCTTCCTTTAATTTTAACTCTCTCTACCACCTAACAATGTCCGTTATCTCAGAGCAACGTGAACTGACTGGTAACCCATCCGCTGCCTGTTACCATAAAGGGGAAATATCCAATTTCTGGAGATTGCTTGGCCTAATGTCTACCCATAAAAGCTCTGTACAGTGGCTAATGGGACAGCGATTATTCAATTTCAATAACTCGAGCTGTTTCCCCACCCCCAAAAAAAGTTGCTCTCCTCTCTCCTTCCCTCCCTCAAGGCACCCAATTCCAATCAAGCCAATTATTCTGACTCGGTTGAGATAGAGGAATGTGCAGTCCGATTTCCTAATTGTTTGCGCGGACGATTAGACAAGAACCATCTCAAAGCCTCGCTTCTCTGCAGGGGCTTTCTTTGCATTTCATCTTCCTCTCTAAACTGTTCCTGCTGTGGCCAGTTTCTCTGCCTTTCGCAGCCAGGCTGGACATGAAGGCCTCAGGTCCTTGCCTGACCCTGGTGAACACTTTGTCTGGCTGAAGGCAAAGCTGTGTCACTTCCAGCAGTGAAGAGATGAGAAATTTGGGAGGGGGGGTGGGGGCAGGGTGGGTGCAGGGGGGTGGGGGCAGGGGCGGGTAGACTGATTTAGATTCCCCGCTCCTCAATGCACTGAGCAAGAGAGAGAGAATTGGTTGCACGTAAGAGCTGTTTTCTCTGGACATGAGATGATGGAGAGGAGACCTGATAGAGGTGTTTAAGATTATGGAAAAATTCAATAGGGTGGCCATTAATAGTCTTTTTTTCATCGAGTCCGAAGCAAGTGGGTCGGCTTATTGACCATAGTTTGGCCGGCATTGACCAACTCTATTTACGTCTCTATTTATTTGGAGTGTTTCCGGAAATGGAGCAAATTGTTCTTCTGTATTTCTTAATGGAACTTCAAAATTAATGTTTAGTAATCCTACAAAATCCTCAAGCTTCTAGAATACTAAATAGAGCAAATCCAGACTAATGTCTGAACTCCCCACCCCCACCCCCACACATACACACTCTCTCCCCCAAGATAAATCTCACCTGTTTTTCATGATTTATTATAAAATTAATTCCAAAAGAAAAATTGCAAGCTCCAGTACCCAGTCTTCCCCACAGAGATCAGTTTGGACTTGTCGGGACTTTCCTCCACATTCACTGCTGCTTTTTAACTGTAAGAACCACTGACGTGTTGTTGCTGTAACCACTGTGACATAAACAGTCATAACGCTATTACAGAAGTAACAGTGTTAAAGAGCTGTTCTGAGGCTGAAATACCCGACTCTTTATAATACTTTGCTTGCGATGGGACAGGTTGCATTCTCTTGAGGCAGTAGCACTTTGGTTGCTTTTCAGAAAGAGACAATCTTATCTGAGAGTGGTTTGCAGAGAAACGATGAGGAGACAGAGAGGCAGAAGTGGCTGTGGAGAGAGAGAGGAGAGGAAGGAAACTGGATACCGCGTATCACAAAAAGCGTACTGCTTTAACAGCACATTTCTGAGCAGAAGGTCAAATGGAAGAAAAAATTGCAGAGTTATGGATGGGATAAGAGCGGGTGAGTGGGACTAGTTGGTAACTCTTTCAAAGAGCCGACACAGGCACGATGGGCGAACGCCCTCCTTCTGTGCTGTAAGATTCTATTATTCTATAAGATCAAACCACAGGGTCCTCTCTGCTGTATCGAAATGCCGAGTGGTTCCTGTTTATAATAAAACCTTTAGCCCAGAATTAAGGTCTTCTGTCCTCATCTTGAGCCAATTCCAGCGTCTCTGAGGTTGACACAAAGAAAGGTTTGCATTTCACTTCTTCAGTGCTGATTGCCGGTAACTTGATTTCTCCTTGGGATCGTGTTCATTCGATGCTGCGTTTGTGTTCCTGGACCACTTCAGAATGTGGCTCAGCGAGGCCTGGCTGGAGAAATTGCCTTTTTACTGTGGCGCAGTAGCCGTGCACTTGTTTTGTACCAAATCACAAACAGCCGTGGAGTGAGTGATCGATTTTATTTGGGGGGATTGTTGGCCAGAACACTGGGAGAGAGAGAGAGAGAGAGAAACTCCTTTCTCTTTTCAAATAAATCCTCAGGATCTTTTACGTCTACCTGAACAGGGACCTCGGCTTAATGTCTCAGCCGCAGGACGGGCTTTGCTAGTTACCCTCAAATTGACGCGACGCATTTCTGTTCCAGTCAGGTTCTCTATTGCTAGATTGCTGCACCTTTTTCTTTTAAAAAGACTTTCCTGTGCTATTCAGATCGATGGAAGGCTGTGCCAGTCAACTCCAGTTTGGAATAATCACAGTGAAATGCTGTGTTCGATCAAGATCAAGGCACAAGTACATTTCACACATGGCCCTTCTCAATCCTCTGAATAATCTGTGCACGCATTGGACACAAGGGTCAAACTCAGGGGCAAATAACCTTTTATTCCAGCCGTAATGAAATCCTGTGTAAAGGCTCCTTCCTTCTCAATCAATGTACGATCTTCTTTGCCCTAGTTTGCACTGGCAAGTCATTCCTAGTCAGGGGGAAGCGAGAGAGTGGGCAGCTAATTAGTCCTGATGGTAAAGGGATCCTAATCAAAGGGACGTAATACTAAAATTCAGGCTAAACTGGATAGGAGTGACATCAGAGAATATTTCCTCACACAGAGGGCTGCGGGGAATGTGGAACGCATTACCCCACAGGAAAGAGAGATAGAGAGAGAAGAGAGTGTGGGAGGGAGGGAGGGAGGGAGGGAGGGGGGAAAGGAGTAGGAGTGTGGATGGATGTGGATTTTAGTGGATACACATTTCATTGAAATATTAGAGGTGGAGTCAATTGTGCGTATTTTTTCTAACTTGCTAAGAAGTGTGCGTGTGTGTTGTGTGTGTGTGTGCGTGTGTTCGTGTGTGTGTGCGTGAGTGTGCGTGTGTGTGTGCGAGGCTTGACTGTTTGGTGTTGGTTCACATGCTGCAGTTTAGGGGCTGTTCTTGTTTGTCACTTTAAAAGCCGCTTCCGTGTGATTCCAGCACAAACAGCCGCAGTCACGTTATACCCCTAAAGAGCATTTGATTGTCACAGCAATTTACTCCATTGTTTAAGGAGCTGAGATGTCAGTGAGCTTTCACTCAGTGAGTCAGCCACCACATTGATGGGAAGTGTGATATACCTCCCAGACAACCCTTGATTAAGGTCCAAACCAATTCCACGTCAGTGCAGCCAGCCATGTATCTTTGTAGAGCCCCGGTACTGACAGTACGGTCCTTCAGTCACTTTCCCCTCGGGTCACTGTGGAAGCTTTGATCTGAAACACATCTTCATCACAGGAAATATTTGACCAAAGACCATCTCAACTTTGAACTCCATTCTACAGTGTCGGACCCTGGACTGAAGCTGTTTAAGAGACGTGATCAAGCAGTGCTGAGCTGAGTGGGAAAGGCGGGCTGCTTTAAACAGTGATCTTCAAACTGGGGGGGTGGGGGAGAGAGAGAAAGAGTTGGGGGAGGTGGCTGGTACCTACCTGAGATGTGCTGGTGCTCATGTGATGCACTCAGAGTCTGCGTCAATTTGAGTTGGAACCACAGCAGTTCCTTTTGCTGAAATAATATTCGCTTTTTTTTGTGGAATACTCGACATGACCCTTCGACATGTGTGTGTGTGTGTGTGTTTTTGTGTGTTCGTGGGTTTGAGTGTGTGTGCACTTGTGTGTGAGTAAGAGTGTGTGTGAGTGAATGTGTATATATGTGTGTGTGAGCGATTGAGTGGCTGAGTGTGTGTGACTGAGTGAATGTGTGTGTTGTGGCGAGGTTCCAACTTGACAGCTTTGACGCAGTCCAGTTGCTAGTGACCTGACTTCCTCCGAACGTAGTCGGTGTGGGTTCAAGTGCTTTAAAACTGCTTTGGAGGCTGAGATTCCTCCACAACTGAGCTGAGGAGGGAGCGTGGAAAATACACAGAGATTCCATCTTCCAAGTAGTCATATCTGCGACTGCATCACATTTACCAAATTGCCTGGAAAATATGTATATATATATAACGGCTCCTGGCAGAGAAGAACATTTGGGACCATCCTTATTTAAGAGTTCAAATTGAGAGAAAAGATTTTTTCCATTGGCATCCAATCCAATCCAATCTAACCTAATCCCGCAAGTTTCAGATCGAGGAGGAATTCTCAATTTGAATCAACATTTCCCTCCCTTCCTCCCTCCTCCCTATTCAATTTCCCCAATAGATATGCTCCCAAAAGAGTGACTGCATTCAAGAATGGGAGGTATATATTTGTTGGAGCCCTTTGGCCCTTAATATTTCTACATTCTTTCTCTCTCTCTCTTCTGGGAACTGCTTCCAGTAGAGTTGGCAATCGGCAATGTAACCGATAATGCACTAACCTGGTTAAATCTTTGCAGGATAGCTGCACGAGCCGAACCTTACATACCACACGTGCATTAATATTGTTCGGCATTATATCCTGGGGGAGAAAATCAATGGCTAACATCACCGGCATCCTTTATTGGTTCATTGACCGCGGCCCTTTAAGAATGAACACCAGCAGCACAGACCCCCCACTCCCCCTCCCCCCAAATAAAACGTTCTGGAACTAAGGATAAAAGTTACTCCTATCGCGATGGGGGAGGCACAAGACAGAGGTGACTTTTTTTAATGTTTTATTGGAGTTTCTGCCACCAAAGTCGGCTGGTTCTTGGCACTGCCTGTACAGCCCACTGTGTGGGCAAGTGCAGTACATGGGACAGTCTGTCTACATTGGGACAGCAACACTGTAGGAGAGACGTTTCCAGTCCAGCCTGGCATCAAGTTGTCCCCATTTGCTCTGAGTTTGGATTCAGGATCAGCACAGAATCAACTGCAAGATGTAGTCCTCGCCCCAACACTGCAAAAGGTTTCCTCGGTTCATCCGAACCCAAAGGAATGTTGATCATTGTTGTTATTGTAGGGAGTGGAAGATGAATTTACTTCCCTATCTCTGCAGCCTTGAGAGTGAGTCATTTTGCGGGAGGAATCTGCCATATTTTGGGATAGTTTGTTCTCTCACAGTTAAGTGCATTTCTGACCTTCGAGATTGTAGAATGATCTCAGCTGGGTTACAGGAAAGTGGGAGAGGTTTAAAGGAAAAAAAGGAGCATCTAATTCATTTTGTTAGTCTGTCTGTGCCTGTTTGTCCATTATAATAATAATATTAATCCTTGAATTAATATAACGACTTATCACGTCATTGAGAAGTCTCAAAGCACTTCACAGAATATAATGTAAAGTGTAGTGACTGTGTATTTTGTGGGAGAAATGCAGCAGCCAATCGCACACAGCAGCGTCCCACAAACAGTCGTGGATTGAGTGACCAATTTTTTTTTGAGGGATTGTTACCCCTGGAAATCGATCCGCCAAACAACTAACAACCGGGTTCCTACTTACTGCTGGGTAAACAGAGGCGTGTGGAGTAAGGAAACTTCAGGGTTCACCCCGCCCGGGAATCAAACCCAGGTCCCCTCGCTTGCTAGCAAAGCTCTGTGTGTGTGTGTGTGCGACCTGTCTGTCTGCCTGTCTGTCTATTTGTCTATCAGTCAGCTCCTAGCTTTATGCTCAGAAAGAGTGAGGTTTCAACATTGTGTTTGATTTGTTCATGAATCCCTTCCCTACTCTGATATTGTCCATCGAGTCGAGCTTTGCCGACGAGAGAAAGTTCACAGACATTCTGCATTAAGGAGTTTTATCCTTTAAACAGAATGGCTGAGTCTCCCCGCCTGCTGCGCTTCATTTATTCCATTCTGAAGTGAATGCACCCTCATCAGGTCGTTTTACACTGATTTATTTTCCTTTGAATCAGAGCGTTCGGGTTTACAAAGAGACAACCATCATCCGACCAGCTTCAGACAAAAAAGTAATGGCATCTCCGGGCCGGTGGGGAGCGAGGGGGAGGAATTGAGGAATTGCTTTATGTCATAAAGGGGGGAAAAAAAATAATTCTCTCCTAACATATAATGAGGTACAGTAACCAGGCAGAGCTCAACGTGCTGTTTTTTTAACTGAAAAGAATTTCTCCAGTGGTGTTTGAGCCACTGTCTTCAGTTCACCGCCCAGATCTTCCGCACAATCAGTTTATTTACTTCACAAAATATGTTGCGGGGGATTTTTGTAGTTCCCCCCCCCCAGTCCCCCCTCTCTCTCTCTTCTCTCTCTCTGTTGCCACAATACGACCCTGATGATCAAACACCTCTGTCAATGCCCTGCTTTTAGAGGCAGACAATTGCCCCTGAGTTCCCCTTCGCCCGCATCAACACAAACAAGCCTCTCCCTGACACACAGGCAGGGCTGTGGATCATCGGAAGAATAGGAACACTTAAAGTTTGTTGCCTGCACACACACTCATGCACACAGACACACCCAGACATATACACACACAGGCACTCACAAACATCCAAATACACACCAACAAACACACACACAAATCTGGGGCCTGTTTGGGGGTGGGTTTCAGTGCGGCACTGTTACAGGCCAGCTTGCGTTTTCGCAGGTTGTGTAGTTTTTTTTCTGAGACTGCCCAGAAACAACAGCAAAACCCAGTTGTGCCACCAACATAGAGTTACTGCCCTACACTGGCCATGTGTGTATATACCAGCCGGCTGCCTTTACCACTCCCCAAGGGCACAGCGCCTATAAACACCGGATGATTCACTAACAGTGAGATCCAGCAATAAAGACCTGTGTAAGATGTTTTAATACTAATAATAATCTTTGCATTTGATACTGCGCTTTATTCACTTCGTCGAGACGTCTCAAAGCCTCGAAGCGCTTCACAGAATACGCTGTAAAGTGGATCGAGGGGTTTTGTGTCGAACTCCCCTAATGCATCAAATCCTCCTTCAGTCAGTCAGATGGAGAATAGGGCTGGGGTTTGGCGGGGAGATAGGACACTGAGCAGCTCTCACTATTCATGAGCTCAGCGGAGCAGAACTTCAGGCTATAGCATTCGAGTGGGGGGTGGGGAAGGAGGAGTGGGGAGTGTGGAGGGAGGTTAGAGGGGGAGGAGAAGAGCTTGCACCAAATGCCTGTTCCCACGCTGCAGGGTTAAATCATAGGACAGGACAAGGACTGACTGAGATAGACACGGAGCTAACACACAGCCATCACCCTTTTATTAGCATTGAGGGAGCGTGAGGGAATTCTGCAGAATGCCCTTTCTGGTGAAGCACGAGTGTAAAGTATTGTTTAGACGACGGCAAGGCAGGGATGTATGAACGAATGGAGGAGGCTTTGAATCAGGTCACAAAGCACCAGGTTGCGTTTGCGATCTTAACCCTTCAAACAGATAACTGTCTGATAATGTTAGGTGGTGGTGCGGTGAAGTGGGGGCGAGAGAGAGACAAGGAGCACATTTATCAACTGAGCCCTTGTGGGAATCACACCAAATCACAACTTAATTCAATGACAGACAATTAGTCAATATTATTTGTGTGTAGCAGAGGAGGCACTTTTTTTTGAAATATGCGACACATTTACGATAAAATTCCACTTGGTCTTAGCCCACGAGGCCTTTTTGCCTTAAAAGTTTAAGATGCCAGAGAGCGGTGAAGGGAAAATATTTAAATTGGGTTTTAATTTGTTGACAGTTTCTGTCAGCTTGTCGAAAGCAAACTGGCTCTAGTTTCAACAACAAAACAACAGCAAAATTACATTCGTATCTCACCTTTCACATCGAGAGGACATACCAATTCAGTCTGAACAATTTAAACTTTTGGGTTTGCGGGATAATACACAGTCACTACACTTAACCATAGTCCGTGAAGCGCTTTGAGATGTCTCAACAAAGCGATAAGGTGCTTGTGCTCCAGTGCGTTAACAAACACCACCTCAAGACTCGGTGGTTTGAATGGTATCCATTTCTATGCGGTAATTCGATGATTGACATCAAAACTATACAAAAATTGGTTGTGCCGATGGAACTCTCTGCCCTGGTTGTTTGAAAGCTGTACATGTTCAGCACTTGGCTGTTTTTGCTCTCTTCAAAACAATGATTGTTTCACGACCACCCTTTCCTTTCCTTTTTGGACAGGATGGGTTTGCTTTGACACATGTAAGATTGCCTAATAAGGTTTGTACTGGGAAAGTGCGGTTGGCTGATATTTGTAGGTGCCAAAGCTTTAAAGCTGTGGCTCTTTCCTTCACATGTGTCTTGAACCAAACACCTGAACTCATTAAAATTCCACCTGGCCCCAGCCAATAAAACCACTCTGTGGTACTGCAATTTAAAATGGCAGAGAGTGCTTGGGAAATCCGTTCTGAAGATCAGCAGAAAAACGGCTTTCCAGATTAAGTCTGAATTTTTCCAGATTAAGCCTGAATTTTCCGCATTTCTGAGCAGTTATTAAACAAATGATCTGAGAGGCTAAGGCAAAGGGGACTTCAGATGTCACACAGATTAGATAATTATTTGGAGAGGACAAGTTTGCAGGGCTAATGGGGAGAGGGCGGGGGAGTGGGATTGATTTGGAAGCTCTTTTCAAAGCATAGCACAGACACAATAGGCCGAATGGCCTCCTTCTGTGCTGTATGATTCTATGAGGTTGCTTAATCCTAACTCCACACACCCCTGTTTACCTAGCTAGGGCAATAACTCCTCCCCCCAAAAATAATAATAAATATTTGGTCGCTCAATCCACGGCTGTTTGTGGGACACTGCTGTGTGCAATTGACAGATGCGTTTTGCCCACAAAATACATAGTCAGTTCACTTTACAGTAATATTCTGTGATGTCTTAACGACACGATAAAACACTATATCAAATGCAAGGATTATTTTTATTATTAAAACCTATGGGATCCTATCCCCTTGTTGGCAAATCACTGAGAACCTGTGGTCTGTGACCCTCAGAGTAAAGTTCACTGTTTTCCAAATAGACTGACTCCAAAAGTTGCTGCTGTAATCATTGGGATGGATTGAAAGCTCTTTAAAGAATGTAGAAGTGGGACGTTTATTCTGGCCTGAGGCCAACGTTTAGTGAATAAGGAGGTGTTAAACTGACCATTTTGGATAAACAATTAAACAGATTAGCATTTGTAAAGGAGCAAATGAGACCATTAATCTGCCATTTACGTGTGTGCTGTGTGCGTGGAGTGCAAATGTAGCACTTGAACAAAAGTGAGCTGTATTGTTGAGCACTGACTGAACAGCCTTCCACACAGATCAACGGAGGCGGCAGAGGGGGATCTCACTTCTTTAAAAACCTCAGCACTTAACAGGTACGACAGCACTTCAGATCAGACATTAAAGCAATGCAGTCTGCCTGTTCAGGTGGGTGTTAAAGGTTCTGCCACTACTAAGCACTCAGAGACATTGCCACGTTGTTGTTGCTGTTAAAGGTCCCATGCTGCAGTTGGACAAGGGAAGCAAGTTTCTCCCTGTGTCCGAGCCAACAGTCCCCCCAGCAATAAACTGGCCATTCACTTTGTGGCTGTTTGTGGGACATTGCTGTGTGCAGATTGACTGGCGTGTTCCCTGACAAGATACACAGTCACTACACTGATTACACAGCAATTCCGTGAGAAGAGTTTTTGGCCAATTGCACACAGCAGTATCCTGTGAACAGCCATGGATTGAGTGACCAATTTTTTTTGGAGGCATTATTACCCCTGGAAAGCGATCCGTCAATCATCTAAGAACTGGGCTCCTACTTATGCAAGGAACATGTGTTCCTATGTAGGAATAACCTCGAAGGGTTTAACACAAGCCTCTTTGGCAGGAGCAACAGTGAAAAGGGCTGCAAAAAAACAAGAAGATTGTTACTTAATGCAGCAGTCGGGCTTATGAGCAGCAAGACTGGATAATGAAAGAATTCATGCTGATATTGGCAGGTCTTACATTCATTATAAGCCTCAAGGATTCTTTTTGATATCTGACAGTAAAATGCTTTACAAGGTTTCAGGAACATTTCATTTAAGAAACAGGAACTATAAAAACATGGATATCATCATTACTGAAATTTGGAGAAACATTAATAAGTTCTTATGGTTGAGCTTTTGAGGCCTATAATGATGTGCGTTTCTTTTTACAGGATGATAATACCATCTATGTACATATAAAGCAGGGTTATTGTACTGTCTTGAAATTTCCTGGTGGATTCAAATTGCTGTCGAATCCATATTTTGCTCTTTATAAATTGGACGTTCAATATTAAGTCTCAGCAGATTGGAAATCAGCCTGAACGCTGCTAACGTTTGTCAGTGTAGCCACTGATGCAGGGACCAGGATGGACGCAGCGAGGTCCAAATAAGAAATCTAGTGAAGCAGGAACAACTTGCATTTACACAGCGCTCTTCACCTGGGATAAAGTCTCGGAGCACTTCACAGTGGCGGGGTTCAGCGCCGAGCGAGGAGAAAAAGGGAGGAGGGAGGAAAGGGTGATGGGGAGCATCATGTGAATGCACCACCGGATGCGGTGGTGGAGGCTGAATCCATATTACTTTCCTTAGACGGAATGAGATAAATCGCATTTCCAGGATATTACCCTGTGTGGGTTGGCGGGCTGGCTGGCTAGTTGGCTGGCTGTTGTGGACAAGAGTGAAGGAAAGTTTAAGACTAGCATTTTCTACGAGGATTGACTAGAGCACTGCAGTTGAGAGAGCTAAATGTGCTTCTATTCATCGCCTGGGCTGAGAGGTATCTGGAGAATGGAGAAAGAAAGGAACAATTGCTTGCTCACAGCGTTATATGTTTGCAACTGAGGTTCGTTTGCAATGTCAGACTGCCCCTAAATCGTACTTAACTTCAGCCCAATCTTAGCCAAGGAGGCCAGACTGGGGAGTCCTGCTGTCTGGACTGGGGCAGGACTGACTTGCTTGTGTATTACATTTACTACAGGAGAAAGTTTGTGACCCTCATTGATCACCTGGCTGTACATCTCGCCAACACCCGCTATCAAGGGTCGCAGGTGAGGTGACTATTCACATGAGGTTCCTGGATACCCCATAACCCATACCTCAGTAAATCCAAACACTCTATACAGCTCCTTTCACATCAGCAGCAACAGCAATAATAATATAATAATAATCTTCACATTTGATACGGCCCCTCACACAGCGCCTTCCACGAGATGTCTCAAAGAGCTTCACAGGAGAGACTGTAAAGTGAACTGATGGAATATATTTGTGGGCGAAACACATATCCCTTTAAGAAGTGAATAGTCTGTGAAGAGAGGGGGGAGGGTGTTTGGTTTGGGGGGCTGAGGGTTGGGGGCTGGGGCCTGGGAGTTGGGGACTGGGGGCTGGGGGCTGGGGCCTGGGAGTTGGGGACTGGGGGTTGGGGGCTGGAGGTTGGGGGATGGGGGCTGGGGGTTGGGGACTGGAGAAGGTGCAGATTAACTTCTTTTGTTAGCCTCGTCTGAGTGGATGTCGAAAATCTTTGTTGGCAGCAGAAATGTTTTGTGTAATTCGACCCTGGATGTATGTGTTCAGCGGCAATGCCAGTTCTGCATGAGTCCCAGATGTAAAATTTGGCCTGACTTCACTTCAGCCACTGCTTTCTTTAATCTATCACTTGGGGATCATTGGGGCTATTGTGCACGTTTTCATTCATTCATTCCGTCATTCATTGGTTCACTCATTCAGGACTTAGCCGCCTGCTCACATCCCACCTCCTGGTGAAGGGTGTGTGGTTGGTTGTCAGACACAGCGTTTTCTGGATGAGACAAGGCCACCATCTGTGACAGCTGTCAGTGAAGCGACGATTTCTGGAGGTTGATAAGCTCAGTGTGTCAACGGCCGCTGTGAAGGGACGTGTCTGTGTCTGAATCTGAATAGGCCCGGCGTGCTCCGTCAGTAACGAGAGGGAAGCTGGTCTGAGGTGCACGAGCCCGGGCTCGCTCGCTCTAGCGCATTGTTTATACAGTGTTTATACGGCCCTCACTGCACAGTGGGGAGAGATTCTACTTCTGTACATCATGAAAGTCCACCTGAAAAAAAACAAGGGAAATAGTCAGATTAAAACAAAATATATACTGGTCCTGATGTTTTACACAGCGCCTTCCACGTCAGGGAGGACGCCTCAGAGTGGGCTTCGCGGGGTTTACTGTAAAGCCAGATCAGTGTGTCATTTGAGGGTAAACTGCTACAGTGGAGTCCTGTAGCTCAGTGGTTAGAGCACTCGCTTTGCAAGTGAGACCTGAGTTTAATTCCTGGCAGAGGGCGAAACCTTGGGTAAGTTTCCTTACTCCACACAGAGCCTAATAATAATCCCTCCAAAACCAAAAACAATAATAAATTGGTCATTTTCAATCTACGACTGTTTGTGGGACATTGCTGTGCGCAATTGGCTGCCGCGTTCGCCCACAAATATACAGTCAATTCACTTTACAGTGTGTTCTGTGAAGCGCTTTGGGACGTCCTCCCGACGTGAAAAGCGCTATATCAAATGCAAGGATTATTATTATTATTGGCAGCTGTTTGTGGGACATTGCATACAGCAATGGGACCCTACCCTACCTGAGAGGCGCTAGATAAATACAAGTTGTTGTTGTGTTGCTACAAACAGCCATGAAGTGAAAAACAATCTTATTATGGGGGATTTCTTGGCCAGGAATAGCCGGGGGAAATTTCCTTCTCTTTTCGAACAGTGCCACGTTTACCCACTTTTATACTAATTTTGCTCCTTTTTCTCCTTCTCTTAACGTAACAAGGTTACTCCACAAGTAAGAGTACAGTAAGTTGCCAACTTAGTCACCACTATAAAGCGACTGTCCCTGCTTTTATCCATCTTTTAGGGCTTTGTCTTGCTTGGTGGAGCTCATGTCCACACCTCCAAGTCTTATTGATAAAAATAATTTAGATTACTATTGATGATCGAGACAAGGATGGTCAAACGTCAACAGTGGCTTCGATTTCTGCTACAAAGTCTTGCCTTTAGCTCAGCGCCCCCTCCCCAAGGATATATTAAACATGGTGATTATTTATCAACCTCAAATGGTTATCAACTGGGAGACAACCTTCTAATCCAAGCCTGGGGCTGAACTAACAGCTAACTAGCCTGCAGCAGTTAGAGAAACAGCAGAGGAAATTTAATGCAGAACAGTGTGAGATTATGCTTGTTTAGGAGGAAGATTAAAGGAAGCGTATGCTAAAACAGTCACCTTGTAAAAGGAACAGATGAACACACAGACCTAGGGGGTCAACTTGCAGAACTTTTTTTTAACCGGAGGGAAGGAAGGTGGTCAAAGCTGTGGTTTAAGCCCCGCTTTTTTGAGGCATCATTTTTGTGAAGAGGGACCTTGTCCGGATATCTGAATAGGCCCGGCGTGCTCCGTCATTAACGAGAGAGAAGCTGGTCTGAGGTGCACGAGCCCGGGCTCGCTCTAGCGCATTGTTTATACAGTGTTTATACGGCCCTCACTGCACAGTGGGGAGAGATTCTAAAAAACCGGCTGTTTGTGGGGACGCTGCTGTGCGCAATCGGCTGCCGCGTTTTGCCCACAAAATACATAGTCAATTCACTTTACAGTGTATCCTGTGAAGCGCTTTGAGACGTCTCGAAGATGTCACAAGGCGCTATAGCAAATGCAAGGATGATTATTATTATTATCTGCTTGTTGTTGGACGTGCAGAGGCCTAGTGAAAAGTTCACTGTTTTAAAAGTTGTATTACAGATCCCTGAGGAAGTCCAGCTCCATGGAGTTGACAAAATACATTGGGCAGCAATAGGATCTGTCACAGGGAGAATTTGACATTAATTCAGTCTGTAAGTCTGGTTAATGGTATCAGGCAGACAATTCAAGACAGATGCTAGCTTTTGTTGGAAAAAAAAGCCAATTTTCTTCCCCTTTTCCCCCTGCTGCTTGCCCTTGCCTGAGGGCATTGTCTCTTTACTGGGATACATTTTCACGGGGGCTGGAAGTGGGCAGGGAGACTGAGCGTGAGTCTGGGCGCTGAGTGTTGCTGTGAGGCTGTTTGACTACGGCAGAGGCATCACAAGACCTTGGTAGGAAGGGCTGGACAAGCAGCGGGAAAGCTTGCTGGACAGTGACATCAGAGCAAGCTACGTGGTTTTTACCTGGTTGGACTCCAGCAGTTACCCCAATACACACTCTGGGCTCCCTCTTTTCCTCCCCCTCAAGCCTGGGCTCTTGCTAACCTGCGCCTAACACTCTCTGGAATTAGGTAAGCAGGATGCGTTTCTCCAGGGAGAGAGAGAGAGAGAGAGAGAGAGAGCACGTTCCATTCCAACAGTCTATCTCTGGGATTCCCATGTGTAGGTGGGAGGCAGGGAATTCTCAGCTTGGTTTGGAGACTCTTAAGCAATGGTGATGGGTTTCTGTGTGTGTCAGATACCCACCCGGCTGGCCCCAAAAAATAGATATTTGTAACGGATTTCTGTGGGTGTCGGGGGGAGGGAAGGCACCACCTCAGAGAGAGTGAGAGCAGGAACCTCCGCTAATATCTGCCCCCTCTGTAGCTCGGGACATCCTTCAAAAGCTGTCACTGAGATGTTTTGTGAGAAGATAAGATGCCAGGCACCCTTGCCCTGGTCTGTGATGGATTAACAAGGGATGTGGCTATTTTTCATCGGGAGGAAAGAGCCTGGACTCTTCATTTCTGTTTGAAGAGTTAGTTCCCATCTTGCATGGTTAGTGATAAAGAACAGTGGCTTTGGCTAATACATACTCACAGTCGATTTGAATTCCCTCTGACGTAAATTGATACGGATGCTTCCCCCCCATCAGGGACTTCACTGGGCCTAGAGCCGTGCACTTATAATGGGATTTTAACGGCACCTCCGACAATGCAACACACCCCCAGCTCTGCGCTAGAGGGTCGACCAAGACAGTGTCCCGACGTGGGGGCTTGTACCCACAGCCTTCTGACTGTGAGGAGAGCGCGCTACCATGTGCCAGGCACACTTGCTGCCTTTGGGTGACGCGTGTCTCGTTCCACGTGACTTAGTGAGCGGCTCCTGTCAGTAGGTGTTGGTGTTAGATTGTAGCAGACACTCCATTGCTAGTCCCCGGTGGGCATTAATCGCATTAATCTCGGCAACGGCTTGTGTACACTTGTTTCATGTTTACTGGAAATATCTACTTACCCCAGAATAAGGCCCCACATGCCCAACTCTCTGATTATTAGTGGACTGTTGGCTTTGCTGTCTCTCGCTGGTAAATGTACTGTAATCTCTACTTGCTGCACTCTAACCTCTGTGTCTGCTGTACTAGAGTAGCTCCCTGCTAGTGACTACTTTGCTGTTGAGCAATAAAATGGGACGGATGTTTGCGGGGCGAGGGGTTAGAAACAAAGCTTATTTCCAGATGAAAACCATCCCCTTTTGTTGAAATCTTTCTTAAGAGATCTCAAACCGCAAAGCTCCCGGTGTCACAGAGGTAGTGATAGGTCAGCGCACAAGTTAATGGCTCCCAAATGTGTTCTTACACCACAGTACAAAACATGGGCTGTGGGATTCAGCTCACAGATTGACCAGTTTTATTGGTTTCTAGGCTCCTCTAGGAAATTGAGCTTTACAATGAATTTGTAATAATTTCCTGCTCTCGAGTACCAGGTTGTACAAACGTAATCTGTTGTTGTTGCTGTTACTCAGACTTGGCCAGGAACGCTAAGCTTGGCACAGAGCAGCACAGCACCAAGTATCAAGTCCAAACAAATTCAGCTCAGTCAGTCACCCGCCGTTCGATTCGAATCAAATTCTCTGTTTTTATTGAAAGGGACGTTGTCTGATTTTTTTTTGTTAAATCTGCCAACTTTTCTGAGTTCATTTCAAGCGTGGAAGTCACTCTTTCTACCCTCTGGGGCTGAGGTTTTTTCCTGTAGTTGCACTGACTGCAGGATTGGTCTGATCCGCAGGCCCAACCCCATTATTCAAGTGTTGACAAATCCAGCAGGGTTGAATACCACCAGCCGGCAATTTGAGAGATTGCCAGAGAAAATCGTTTTTACAGTGCCTTATTGCCGCACATTGTCTGAGACTGCTTTCCAGGCAATTACTGCCAAGTGAGGTGACTGTTTCTTTAACTCAGCAAACCCAGGCATTTGTGCACAGCAATGTCCCGCAATCTCGGTGAATGGTCAATTCACCAGAGGGTTGTTGGCCAAGACACCACGAGAGACAACAACAACTTGCATTTATATACCCCTCACACGGGGTAGCGTCTCAGAGCGCTTAACAATGGCAGAGTCTGACATTTTTTAGTCCTTTGGTCTTGTGTTCAGAATTGGTCCTTCGGGGTAAGTCAATTTCAGAGAACCTAAACGGTCAGGTAACGTCAAGAGAACATGACCCAATGGTTTGCTCAAAAGCAAAGGGATTATTGCACCATTGCTTTAGCTTTGAGACACTGTTCAGATGATTAAGAACTCAAGCATTTGGCTGATGTTTAGAAACCAGGTCACTCAACCCGACTTCCCAGTAGTTTGTGTATGAATTTAGCCTGGACAGTGAGTTTGTGTTTAACTGAACTGTTCCTTCGCTTCATCCGAAAATACTTTAATGAAGGAAAGGTTCTCCTGATTGGCAGATTTCATTAATGTGACTTAGAACTTCATAATTTAATCCCATTATAAAAAAAAAGGCAAATTCGTGTATCAAAGGAAGGCGCACAAGTTCAGTGCATAAAAGGATCCATTTCATTTAATAGGCAATGACGAGCCATGAAAGCCACACGCTAAACTGTAAAATGCTTTAATGCAGCAATCTTGAAATTTTCAAGAAAGCTTCAAAGACTTTGTTTTGAAGGCTGTTTAAATGAACTGCTCACATTTTATTCATGACTATTTTCTGAAATGTAGGCTCCTGTTTTGATTTCATCCCGACCTCTCTGCGTTAGAAGGGAAATGAGCAACACAGAGACGTTTTAGCTTCTGAAACTGAAACATTTGAGACAGAAAGAAAGGGAGTATGACTTTATGGTTCTTTTACATTTATTTTTCTACTGTGACAATTGTGGCTGTCTGTCTGAATTAACACCATTTAATTTGGCCAATGATTTTTATTCCCCCCACCCCCAATAAAAAATGGACACTTGCTTCATTGCCGTTTGGGGGACATGTGATGCTTTATTATAATAATAATCATAATAGTAATTATGTGGAGTCCTGTAGCTCAGTGGTTAGAGCACTCGCTTTGCAAGTGAGAGACCTGAGTTCAATTCCAGGCAGAGGGCGAAACCTTGGGCAAGTTTCCTTACTCCACACAGAGCCTAATAACAATCCCTCCAAAACCCCAAAACAATAATAAATTGGTCATTTTCAATCCACGACTGTTTGTGGGACATTGCTGTGCGCAATTGGCTGCCGCGTTCGCCCACAAATATACAGTCAATTCACTTTACAGTGTGTTCTGTGAAGCGCTTTGGGACGTCCTCCCGACGTGAAAAGCGCTATATCAAATGCAAGGATTGTTATTAATATTATTATAATCCTTGTATTTGATACAGCACCTTATCAGACGTCTCGAAGGGATTCACAGTATTCACAGTATTCATACTGTAAAGTGACTTGACTGTGTATTTTGTGGGCGAATCGCGGCAGCCAGTTGTGCACAGTCGTGGATTGAGTGACCAGATTATTATTATTTTAAAAAAAAGTCTTTGCCTTTGTTCGTCGTGTGTTTAAGACACACAGCACCCACCACAAGTGGTGCCGGTTCTCCATCAGCTGAATGGCACTGTCTTGTTGCTTGCATTCCCTGCTCCGACACGACATAAAGGGCAGCGAGGGCCGATTAGGTTTGCAGTCTAATCACAGGGTTCAGCAGATGCCATAAACCGGAGATCAAAGATGGAGCCGTTTGTAACTGTCTTGAGTTTAGATTAGATTACAGCTTCCAGAACATTCCTTTGTGTCCCTCTGTGCCTGTACACAATGGACGCAGACGTTAAAGAGTTGGTAGCCAGTGTCTGACTGCTTCCTTTAAAATAAAATGTCCTTGTATTTAACACCGGGCCTTATCACCTTGTCTAGACATCTGAAAGCACTTCACTGTCGAGTAGAGTAACTGTGTAATTTGTGGGCAATTGGAAACCCGCAGCAAATCTGCACACAGCAATGTCCCACAAATAGCCGTGCAGTGAGGGACCAATTTTACTTGGGGGATTGTTGGCCAGGACACCGGGAGAAATTCCTCCCTCTTTTCCAAAAATGCCCCGGGACCTTTTAAACACAGGGACTTTTCTCCTTCGAGCGGCTGAGAATGCTTGACTCCTCAGAGGACAGAGCGCGGGCACTACAATCCCTGTGTGAGCCCAGGAGGTAAACTAATCTGAGGACAACAGAAACCGGGCCTGATTTTTTTTCCCCTTTTCCTCCTCCATCTCCCTCTTCCTCTCACTCCTCAAGATGGCGGAATTTAGGGCTGGAAGGTATTTGCTCTTTTTAATGCCAATGATAGTGGTATTTAAGCATTAGAGCATTTACGTGGTGCATTTCACTTGCATATGACCAAATACCCGAGACATTTCATTTGGGAAGCATTGATTTTTAGACAAAATTACTCCAGTCTTCACTGCAGACCGTATTTATCAGGCACAGATTAACTGTTCCCCGTTCTGCCTAGTTGTGCAAATTTACAAGGCATTTTAATGCAATATTCTCCTTACATTAGGAGTGCAATGAAGATCTGTTTAGGTCTGTGGCTTCAAACACTCAATATATTCCTGCTTTGAAGATTTACCACTGCTGAGGTCAACAGGGAGATTAAAACGATCGGTTGCCAGGACCTCAGTTGGGGAAATAAGAGTGTAGTGGGAGGTAGTAAGCTCAGTGTCTGTGGAAACCCTATGTCTTACTGGCTGCCACGTAATACATTCATTAGCTCACAAGCCCAATTTATTGGGCTCAGTATTGCCTGAGGTGGGATTTGTGATACAGCAACAGCTTATTTACATTTCATCTGCCACCGAAAAAGGGCAGAGGATATAAATACATTTTAATGCCCCATTACCAAAATAAACAGAACGCAAGTTTCATCCATTTTTTTTTGCCCCGGGTTCTGTCTTCAGCGACTATCTCACCGCTGACTGCCTTGGTAGCGTTTGTTCCGTGGCGGAACTTGGGAAACTGTTCAGAAAATTTAGATTAATAAGCAGTTCAGCCCGGAAACCAGAAAGGATTTGATTTGATTTGATGGAGTGCTTTGGGAGAATATTTACTTGTCTGTCTTTTGCAGAGATGTGTGAAGGCTCCCCTCCTACTGTCCATCTGTGTGCGCAGTTCTGGATACGCAAATAGAGCAGATGATAGCTGTAAGATTTACTCATGTGAACGACTTTCAGGCAATACTAAAATTAGAAATATCCTTTGCAGGAGATGTTAAACCGAGCTCCTGTCCGTCCCTGATCAGGTAGGCGTTAAAGATCCCAGGGCGCTGTCCGAAAAGAGCCAGGAAAGTGTCCAGGCCGACAATCCCCCCAATAAAAAATGGTCATTTACTTCATGGCTGTTTGTGGGATGTTGAGGTGCGCAAATTATCTGCTAGTTTCAAATGTTTGACTTGGGTAATTCTAGCTCAACGACAGCTTTTCCATTCCATATTTATAATAATGCAACTTGGAGCATCGTTGCTTGCGACTGTGAGCAATGCCTAGTCCACAGCTCTGAGCTTTCCTGTCTGGTGCCCAACTCAATGAACGTAAAATATCATTTGCATATTTCTTATTTGTTGCTGACTTGAAACGCCACTGTTTTTGACAGGGCGGAGGGTGTGTGATGATCATTGTCTGTGATAACCATCGCTTTGAGACGTCTCCCCCCACCCCCCTCCCCCACACACACACACACACTCAACCCACCTCCCCATCAGCCTCAATAATTCAGGGGTATTTAGTGAAATATATTTTTTTAAAAAGTGCTGCTAATTCCAGGTTCGCTTCCATCGAGGTGTAAACTGCAAAGCAATTTCCATATATTTTCTGACTGGTTGGCCTCCACATTGCTCATCAATTATACACAACGAGAAGGATCTCATCTTTATGAAGGCGTTGAAACTCTTATTAACAACAAGTCGTGAAACCGAGAGGTAGCCACAAATCATCTTGGTTTTTTTAAAACGACTTTCCTGAGATAAACAGGGCACATTGCTACAGCGTCACACAGTGAAATATACTCCACAGCATGATCCAAGATTCATGGGGCAAATAATTCAGACTCATTGGCCTGACTCTTGTTTTTTCTCTTGTTGTTGAGTTAAGACAATTCATGGGCCACGGCACCGCTATCACCATCACCGTCAAGCTGAATAGCATCACGGTCATCATTAGGTGTCAAAGTGACAGGGTTTGGTTTTTTTTCTCTGGTGGGGGGAGGAGGTGAGACCCAAAGTCAGGCTCGTTAATGGCCATTTTCATCATCGGTGATTATTAGCACATCACACGTCACGATTCTCATCCCCATGACTTCTACCTTGTCTTCTTAGTCCATCCATTATTATAACAATAATAATAACACTTGCATTTGATATAAAAAGAATAATGATCCTCGCATTTGATATAGTGCCTTATCACGTCTTCCAGGTGTCTCAAAGCGCTTCACGATTTAACGCCTTATCACATCATTGAGACAATAACTATTAATTAATGATCGTGCCGATTAAATCCCAGACCACTCGCTCCCTGCCCCCTGACAACCCTCTCTAGTTTCTCACTGTCACACCGTGTGTGTGAAGTATGTAGTGAAAATCCAGACCGGTGAGGATTCAGGGTTGGACAGTTTGCACATGGCAATAAGCTCTTTCCTCTTCCCCAAGCTTCGCCCTTCCTGACGACAATGGGTCTAGACCAGTGGTTCTCAAACAAATGTTTTGGGTGGCCTCACAACACTTACTGGTGGCTGTTGTGTTGGTTTTGGCCTAAAAATACTTAGTTAATCATATGAAAACTGAAGGAAACGTAGGCAGATGCACATCTCAGATGGTTTTCATTTATTCCTGTATGTTTGACAAACCCTATTTGACGAAACCTTGTTTTCTCCACAAAGCCTTGTGGGGACGTTGACACCAGAACAGCTGGCGAATGCTAACCTGTGGAGAGGCACAGAAACATTCTTGTTACAGAGGACCAGAATTGTCGGTACAATAGGAATCGGTTTGGCAGTTAAGAGCGATTATGGCAATGGATTGACACGAAAGCTGGGCATTAGGGGGTGCAGTGAGGATTGGGGCATGGGGGGGTGGGGATGTGTGGCTGGGGGTGGAGGGCAATGAGGATTTGGGGGGTGAGGGGGTTGCGGACACACAATCGTATCCACTATCACCACACCCCATCCAAAACCAAGTCCATGGTCTCAACGGCTGAGCCTCAGACCACAAGTCCCAGCAAGACTCAGACCACAAGTCCCCCCCGCTCTGAACTGCAGAGATAATAGAGCAAATCCATGTCCAGCTGGAATTTCTCTAGCTCCCCCCCACCCACAGCTCTGCTCCGCCACCCCCCACCCCACTCTGCCCCCTCATACTGCTCCCCCCACCCCACTCTGCTCCCTCACACACACTGCTCCCCCCACCCCACTCTGCCCCCTCACACACACTGCTCCCCCCACCCCACCACCCCGCTCCGCCATGTGCTAACATTAATCATAACAGGAGAAAAAAATGAACATAAAAAAAAATACAATTGAAAAAGAAATTCCCAAATGGTTATTTGTTCACAGCGAGTTTGTCATTTGGGCATTTTTGGTGGTTTCGTCTGTTGCTGAGAATATTTCCCTCCCTGAACAAAGCCACTTTAGCTGCTCCTTATCCTTTGCCCCCTGGGGAGGGGGATGTTGGTTTGGGGGTGGGGGTAAATTGTAGGGTGGGGCGTGGGAGGAGGAGGGAGAAATTATTACTTTGGTGGTTTTAGCAATTTGGTTCTTGGGTGTGTAAAGAAAACATTAAATGCTCTTATTTGGAAACAAATGAATAGTTGTTTTTAACGTGATGTGTCGTGTCGCTGTAACAACACAAAACACACAGTCAATTCACTTTACATTATAGTCTGTGAAGCGCTTTGAGACAATCTGTATCAACCGCAAGGAATTATTAGTATTATTGTTATAACACAGCAGAATGTGTATGAGAGAGTGTCGGGGATTGGGGGGGGAGTGTGTCTGTGGCATTTCTTTATGGACCTTGCATGACAAGAGTGGGGGCAGGATTTATGGCTGAATTCTTGCTGGCCTGGAGATTCACATCTCACACTCTTCCTTCCTTCCTCCCCTGACTTGCCAGTGAGGTAACTGGCTGTGACAAGCCTTTGACAGACCAGCCTGAGCCAACGTCGCAAACACAAAGCCAAAGATTTGTGAAGTGTCAGCTCTGAGAAGGAGAGGGAGTGGGGGAGTGGGGGGTGGAGGAGTATGTGGGGGGCACTGAAGAGCAAAGGCTAGGAGACGAAGGAATCAGAGAGGGACAGACAGTCAGACTGAACGAGTGGAGTTGACATATTGCGGGAGCAGAATGAACTGCTGGGAGTTTTTTTTTCCCATTTAATGATTTTCTGACTGGGGAGTGTGATGTGTGGGCTCGCTGACTCACATATCACTCGGTAACTGATCATTTTCCTCTTCCTCCCTTCCCATACTTTATTTTCTTTCCTCCCCCATTCCCCCCCCCCCCCCCCCCCTCGCTTGGGGAAATAGATAGGAAGCAATAAATATTTGAGGAGGAGAAGGAGGAGGATTTATTTTAATGAAAATTAAGCACGACACATTGCCATTATTATCGCTTCCAACGCGCCTGGTTTTAAGTGGGAAGAAGCCTCATTGCCTTACACTGTCGCTCTATTCAGACACACTCAGCTCACAATGAGCCCGTTTGCAGTGAAATAAACCAGCCGTTGTTTTTGCAAAGGCTGGAGTTTTGTGCAGTTTTATTTTCAGCACATCACCTCTTTAGAGGGAGTTATGAGCCCTCGAGGGGCTGACTGGCTGTCATGATAAGAGAAACCTGTTAAAAGCAAACGTGGGCTGAAAATGCGCATGGACGAGGCAGGGATGGCTGACGAGAGGCGACACACAAGTGAAATCTTTTGCAAAGAGCGAAGACTTGAACGGGTGGATGAGCCCAAGTCACAGTAATTGAGAGGAAGTGCAGTGCGTTGCCATTTCAGTTTATACACCTTTTTCGCCCACAAAATATACCTTCGCTCTACAGTATAGCGCTTTGAAACGTCACGAAGACACGATAAGGCGCTACATCAAATGCACCGATTATTATTACGTACTCAGGGGTGCTGGTTAACAAGAAGTTTCTCCTGATGTTCTGGCCAACAATCTCCCACATAAAATGTGGCTATTTATGGAACATTCCCTGTGTGCATATTGTCCAACGTGTTAAGTCACTACACTTTACAGTAAAATACTGTGAAGCTCCTTCGGATTGGTTTCAATGACATGAGAAGGCGTTCTACGAAATGCAAGGATTATTATCGTAACCGGCGTAGATTGGTTCAATTACACAATACAGTATTTAGTTTTTTTTACACACTTCTCCCACCCCCACTCCCGAAGACAATCACTTGCCCTGAAGCCTGAATCCAGAGATGACAGTAGCTTTCCGGTGCTTTACACAGCAAAGTCACAGCCTTTAATCGTGCGGCAGGAATGGGATCCATATGTCTGAATGGAAAAACGGTCAGAACCAAAAAAAAACAGTCTTTAAATGTAAAATACATTTCGCTTTTGGCACACATTGTGATTTTATGGAAGGCTTTAGTGAATGTGATACTGAGCCTGTAACTGAAGCATGTTATCCTCTTCTAGGAAGCCCAGAATTGGAAATCGAGACTATCATAAACATGGTTATGCATGTGGCTGGCTAGAATGTATATCGCAGCACTTTATAGCTGCCCGTGTTCAACTGTCGGATGTGAATGGGAGAGGTGTAGAGGGAGAGGAGAGAGACTTGGTGGAGCTGTGTATTCCAAAGCAACACTTAGTAAATGACTCAAACTGTAAGTGGAGGCACCAGGGGCTGCCTCACTTCAAAAGGCCACAAGGATGCCTGATGTGCCATGTGAAATGCTTGTTGTGTAAGAGTTTGAGGAGGTTACATTCACCCTCGATGTAACGTGCACTGCTCTCAGTCTTTGAAGTGCAGTTTCACACGTTCGCTTGACGAACACTGTCTTGTTTTTTCCATTAAAATCCGCTTAAGTGTTGGCGTGAAGCGGCTCCCAGGTTAAAGGGAGCCACGTGGTAAAAGGTGACCTTAGACTCATGGCCTGGAGCTGGCTGGCTTCCTGCTGTGAGCTCAGATACAGACCTAAGGGTGAGCAGAGAGAAGAGACATATAACTGTGACCTGTCCTCCCAGCCCAGGGTGGGAAACAAGCCAAAAACGCAAATGAGTTTGTTTTCTTTCACTTTCCATTTCTTGGACTGTGTCGTGGTTAGAGGACGCGCCTCGCAAGCGAGAGGCCCCGGGTTCGATTCCTGGGCAGGGCAAAACCTTAGGCAAGTTTCTTTACTCCACACACCTCTGTTTATCAGCAGTGAGTAGGAACCCGCTTGTAAGTCGATTGGCGGGTCACTTTCTGGGAGCTAATAATCCCTTCCAAAAAAAATAATAATAATAATTTGGTCACTCAATCCAAGACTGGTTGTCGGACATTGCTGCACCCCATTGGCTGCCACGTTTCATACACAGTCACTCCACTTTACAGTATATCCCGTGAATCACTTTGAGATGTATCGATGACGTGATAAGGCACTGTATCAAGTACAAGGAGTATTATTATTGGACAGAAACACAAAGTAATACGAGTAAACAAATACCAGGTGAGATCTTGCCATGTTGTGTTTTGGTGATTTAACCCTGAATGCTTTCGCTCTTCTGTCCCTCAGGAGCCTGATGCCGAGGACCCTGGAAGGCCAGATCACAATGGAGAAAACGCCCAGTTATTTTGTCACCAAGGAAGCCCCGAAGCGTATCTTCTCCATGTCTAAAGACGCCAAGCTGATCGTGGTGGTCAGGAATCCGGTGACCAGGGCCATCTCGGACTACACCCAGACCCTGTCCAAGAACCCCACGGTGCCCAGCTTCAGGACGTTGACGTTCAAGAACGTCAGCACGGGGCTGATCGACACCTCCTGGAGCGCTGTCCGCATTGGGATTTACGCCAAACACCTGGAGAACTGGCTGCAGTACTTCCCGCTGTCCAGGATTCTCTTCGTCAGCGGGGAGCGGCTGGTTAGCGACCCAGCCGGGGAAATGGGCCGAGTCCAGGACTTTCTGGGGCTGAAGCGAGTGATTTCGGACAAGCATTTCTATTTTAATGAGACCAAAGGCTTCCCTTGTCTCAAGAAGCCTGAAGGTAGCAGCCGACCTCGGTGTCTGGGGAAATCGAAGGGCAGGACTCATCCCAAGATAGACATGGAGGTGGTGCTGCGGCTTAAAGAGTTCTATCGGCCGTTTAACCTGAAGTTCTACCAGATGACGGGGCAAGACTTTGGCTGGGAGTGAAAGAACTGTATACTCTATATAGTGCAGACACCAACTTGGTGATTTAACTGCATATAAAAGCCCAATCATTCAACCTCTCAATCAATTAATTTCTCTGGCAAGTTGGGAACCAACATTTTTTTTTCATCTGGTTAAAATTGCATTGTTGATTTTATATATATATATACACACACACATATATATATATATATATATATATATCAATCTCTCTCTCAAAAAAATGACAAGCTCGCAGCAACAGAATGTTTCTCTTCCGATTACTATTTTTGTATACGCGTATATAAAAAAACACCAATCCCCACAAATTATTGCTTTGAGCGTTGTGCTGAAACGCTGCGTTTACTGCTGAGTTGGCTTCTCACAAACAAATGTCACCGGACATTTCTAAAGATCGAAAATTGTTCTGAAAGCAAAAGGCTGAGTCTCGCATCTCGTGAGATGAGAGATGAACAGCAGCTGAACCTCTTCCCCCCACTATTAAGGATTCTTCATTTGCAGGGGCTGCATTGCTCAAAGCACGTCCTGTAGTGGAGACTCAGTGGTTAGAGCACTCGACTCGCAAACAAAAGGACCCAGGTTCGATTCCTGGCAGGATGAAACACTGGGCAAGTTTCCTTACTCCACACCCCTCTTGCAGTAAGTAGGAACGTGATTGTTAGTCGATTAGCAGAGCGCTTTTCCAAGGGTAATAATCCCTTCAAAATAATAATAATAATTTGGTCATTCAATCCCCGACTGTTTGTGGGGACGCTGCTGTGCACGATTGGCTGCCACGTTTTGCCCACAAAATATAGAGTCCATTCACTTTACAGTGTATCCTGTGAAGCACTTTGAGACGTCTCGAAGACGTGATAAGGCGCTGTGTCAAATGCCAGGATTATTATAAGTTCTGTTTATTTTGAGGGATGTTAAATCAAGTATTGCCCTTCCCAACTAAGAAGCCCCATCGCCTAAAGGGTTGGAGGAAATCTGGAACTCTCTCCCCCAAAAGGCTGTGGATTATGGCTGGATCCATTCAGAGTTTCAAGACTGAGGTGGATAGATCTTTGTGAGGTCAGGATATCAAGGGATTTGGGGCAAAGGTTGTATTTATAGTTGAGGTACAGATCAGCCATCATCTTATAGAATGGCAGAACAGGCTCGAGGGGCTGAATGGCCTCCTGCTATGGTCCTAATCCACTGCTAAGTACGTGCAATGTGCCTCTGGTCTGAATTTTATCGGTTGCTTCAAAGAACATCGCCTCCTGTTTCCATCTTTCCGATCCGAGTGAAATCATCTCCTTTTTGGTTGGACGTTGATCCTTTGAAGATTAAACGTTTCTCAAGTCAATGTTATTTTCCATAACGGTGATCTGCCCAAAAAATAATAATGTTTTGCAGCACAGAAGGAGGCCATTCGGCCCATCGTGCCTGTGCCAGCTCTTTGAAAGAGCTACCAACTAGTCTCACTGCCCCGCTCTTACCCTTTAGCCCTGCAAAATAGAATTATAGAACCTTACAGCACAGAAGGAGGCCATTTGGCTCACACACATTTCACTACCGGTTTTGTCAGACCATTGTCATTTCTCATAGAGATTTGTCACACAAAGAGTTAGAGATTTGTTTAATGATAAGGTCCCCCCCTCTCCCTAACCAACCTCCCCCCCCACACACACACACACATACACAACTTCCAGTGCTTTTATTTCATTGCTGTCATTTATTATTTAAAATAAGAGAGAAAAAAATCCTCGTAATACTGATTCCTTCTTTGAATTTTGAATTCTCATTCTTGTGTGCACATTGATTTAGAGCGATGTGATTTGCTGCTTTATTCGATAATGTATATTTTAAGAATAACTAATATAATTCCTTTCAACTGAAGCTAATGGACATTTTGCACCAAGTTTACGACTTACCTTTTTTATCGTGGAACAATGTAGCTTTAGTACATTTCACTTAATGTTGATTGTTTCTGATTTCGAGATACAACAGCCAGTCAAAATATTACTCTGAGATGTGCCTCAGCTGTTTTTATATGTCATTAAAGTAGCTTTTTGTCAAATTAGCTCTTTGTGGACTCAACACAAGAAAAACAATTTTGGTTTCTGTATAGTTCAATGAAGAAAGAGCTTTACAAATCGTTTCAACTAAAACGTTTCCCCCAAAAAACATAACACGGCATTTTATAGAAGAACATTGGTGCTTATATAGGGGAATTGTCTAAATAGAACCCCCTGTGTTAAAGAGAAGATGTCTGCTCTTTCAATGAGCTTAGAACACTACTGATGTCCTAACAGGAAGGACCGGGAACATTTGATGGTACTTGATGCACAGTTTCTTTTTCGATCTATTTAATAGTGGTGCTTTTTTGAGGTTGAAGCGATGCTTATCCTTTGCAAAGCAAGGTTCCAATGGAAAGTCAACCAGCCAGCCACTGTTTACTGCTAAACCAATGAGCTTCACTGGTCAAACGCAGATACATCTGGTCAACTCATTCCAATTACGTTCAACTCTTCTTATAAACTTGTCCTTCGCTTTAGTTGCATCGTGTAAACCTCGCTGCTTCCCTCGAAGTTCAGCAGGTTCTCGTTAACTCTCAGACCAAATCCCAGCAGAAAATAGCATTTGTTTATACGTTCTGGTTCCTTTGGGGGTAATTTACAACAAAGGATCTAGCCATTCCTGATATAATACAGAAATCCAGGTCAATTCAACCTTATACCGCAGTGTGCAATGTGTAATTTTCCTACTTTTACGTACTGGTTAGTGAGAGTAGAGAAGGATTTACCCCTGAAATTCATTGGATTCCAAAGATGAGTTCCACTACAGTCTGAAGGTAGTGGAACAATTCGCTGACTGACCAAGAGAGTTGGGTCTTCAGAATTGGAGCCATTGTCAGATGTAGTAGAGCAGAGGTGACTGACCACGATTCTTCTGCAGAAGACAACTGATTTTCTTTTCTTTGGCAACAAAGCCTTGGTACAAAAAAACATCTAAGGGAATTAAATCGAGGAGGCGTCTGAACAGCTTTTTGGAGCTGAACAGCGCTGTGGGAACAAGTGAATGCAATCGATCTACTGACCTCTTTCTATTTGCGCAGCATAAACTCTGGCTACAGCCAGAGAGAGGTCATATGGCGTCTTAGGGTTCAGCAAACCCTAAACAGCCATCCAGGGCCAATGTAAATCACAGTGCAGGTTCCTATAAGTTAGGCAGACTGCACAAAACAAGTATATTGTACGACATTTCATTGCTCTCCTTTCTGTTCACAAGTTAAAGATTGATATTGAGTGTGCGATGTCACAGGTCAATGGAGACTAAATTGCGGGTTGGGCAAACAGCCCATAGTCTTACAATAACCCAAACTCAACCCAACCCGCATTTTAGACCCCAATGGGCTGCTGTTAATCCAGGATTGCATCACGAGAAGCAGAGTTGGCTTCGTTATGTAAAATATTTATTCCGCGCTCATTTTGCTTTTGAATAAATACAGAAATACTTGGCATAATTATTGAGTTTGCAATTTATTTGTTGAATAACCGAAAATGCATTCCTGTACTTTTTGTTGTTGGATCCGATCTGGGAACCGGTACTTTTTCTCAGACAGACTTGGCCGTGTAAGGCTGTGATTGAAATATTTACTCATCTCTCATGTTCTGGTAATCAGATAATGCTTCACCAGCCTGCTCCATGTCCCCCGTCCTACCTACCCCACCATTGGCACTCAGGCATTCAGCCTGTCTGCCCCCACTTCTGGAACTCCATCCTTTCACCGTCCTTAGTTGCAAAGACTTAAACACAACTTTGTTACAAGGAACCGATTAATATGAAAACTGTGGACAAAGAAATAAAACAGTAATAATAATAATCCTTGCATTTGCTACAGTGCCTTATGTCATCGAGACGTCTCAAAGCGCTTCATAAACTGTAAATTGAATTGACTGTAATTAGTACTGTAGTTAAAGTAGACTTTTTTAATCAAAAATGGCTATTCCGCACCCCCCCCCGCCACACACACACACACACACAACAGACAGACACACTAACTGACATACATACACACACACACACACACAATTTTATTTAGCTGAGCAAAAATTCTATCTCTGCCAGGAAAAGTCACCATGCGCCATCCATTAACAGTCCTTTTGGCACTTTCCCCAAACTGTATAATTCAGGGACAAAATGTCTTTTAAAAAAAAGGCAGGGAGTCTGTTGAGATGAAAGTGTTCTGTGGACTAACCTGCAGGGGCAAGGGGGGGAGGGTATGTCACATCTGCTGGAACGAGTTGTCAGCTTCGCTGGCAGGTCTGGGTGATGGACTGCGCTCCTCGTGTTTGGGTTTTGTTCCTCGCAACGTTCTACCAAATTATTCTCAGTCACAGCTTTAAAAGTCTCTCCCCCCAAAGTGCATGTGAAAGCCTTGAATGCCGATAGTGATCCTATTAATCAGATGAGTGAATGCATTCAAGAGCAAACCATATTGATATGCAAACAACCCTAGCCTTGGTCTAAAGACTCTCTGCCTTTCCCTTTTGTAACACAGCCGTACACTCTAAGACCAGGCCTTTCTCCGACCGCACAATACCATATAGACTGCGGCATTAAGAGCATCCAAAGCAGCCGTGAACGTATTGAATCTCAGTGGCAGGCTCATTAAGGAGATGCTCAATGAGGTCTCGCAAATACCGTGCTGTGTGGAAGAAGGCGGGGTCGACTGCACGGATTTGGATTTCGACGTGTTGCGCACACAATCCCTCCCTTGAACCTAATTGCTGCCCTCGTCGGTCGGGGTCAAGTGTTTGTATTCATTGCCTCGGACTGAGAGCACTTGTTGGGATTGTCCAACCAGAGTCTGCACTTCATCACGCCTCGGACAATTAAGAAACTTTTGGTGTCGGTGACAGGGAACCGGAGACCCCGACCCCATTGTTCAACGTGGAATTTTATTTCAACTCCAAACTTGTTCGAGTGACTTGAAGGGACTTGGACAGAGGAATAACAAGTAGCAAACGTACAGAGCTCTGTGTTGGGCCTTTAAAAAGCCGTTCTGTTGCAATCTGCACCAACACTTCCATTTGACCCCTTGCACATCCCTGCTCTACTCAGCCGCTGCCTTTTCAGATGTGCTAAAAAAAAGTTTTGGGACTGCAATCGCGAATCACATGCTTTTGCAGAAGGAACTTGTATTAAGTTTCAGTTCTCTCAGATAGAAATTCAATTCAATTACATATCAAACGGTCTTGGAGTTTCCTATTTGGATTATTTGGACGCGATGCCTTTGCACAGAGACAAGGGAATAAGAAGGAGCAATGGTTTCATCCACAAAACGCAGTCACTACACTTTACAGTATATCCTGTGAAGCGCTTTGAGACAACGTCTCGACGACACGATAAGGCACTATGCCAAATGCCAGGATTATTATTGTTATCGTTATTATTAAAGCCCTCACATTTTACGGTACTGTTGAAGTCTAGTACTGCAGTTGTGCTCAATTTCAAACTCAATCCACACGTCTATAATTGGACACGGGAAGATGGTTTTGAGCAGGTAACCTGTCTGAGAGACCTTGGCCATCAGAGCTACTGTCAAAAATCCACCAGCTCGTCCTTGGTCGAACTTGTTTGACCAGAGGTCGCGATAAAAAAATGCTGAGGCTTTTCCTCAGGGATGGAGGGAGAATTCGTGAGGCAAAGGTGTATTTAGCACACAAGCAGATAACATTTCTCAACTGCCCAAGGCTGCCAGTGCCTGGAAATCATTCTGCTGACTTTGCTGGATACCATCCAAGGCACTGGAGTCAACATGGAAACAACGGTGCGTGCCCAGTCGTTTCCGAATCCCAATTTGTGACTTGGTTTTGGCTGTGGATCTTTGCTGGTCTCTAGGGAGGGTCCAGATGGACCATCAGTGTTGACGTGGCACCAGTGGCTTGTGGCCATGAGTAACTCAATGTCCTGGGCTGTGCATTGTAGCCTCCGGTAAATAATAATAATAATAATAATAATAATCCTTGCATTGGTATAGCACCTTATGTCTTCGAGACGTCTCAAAGCGCTTCACAGAATATACTGTAAAGTGGAGTGACTGTGTATTTTATGGGTGAAAGTGCCCCACAAACAGTCGTGGATGGAGTGACCAAATTATTATTACAATTTTTGGGGGGAGAGGGAGGGATTATTACCCCCCAGAAAGAATCAGAATAATGCCAATGGGAAGAGCGCAAACAGAACTCTGCTCTGACACAACCCAACAGTAGGAATCCTGATAGAATTCCTCTTGAGAAATCACCCATTTTCTTCCTGGCAAAAGTACATTATGTCCAACCAGCTGTATCAATAGGGAGCAGTCGCTGGGAGAAATGTCAAACCTCAGCAGTTTCATCACACAAACAACTATAGAATCATAGACTGACAAATGAGCAACTGATTTTTTGTTTGAAAACTAAACAACCTCCAAGAATGGCTCTTGTTCTCAAACTCTGAATGTTTTAAAACTTCCGGAGTCTATAAACAAGTACCTTGCGAGGATGATGTTATTTCTAAGCCGCTGTTCCAAACTCTCCAGCTGTTTGCAGTTCACGGTTACCCACTGGGTGCCACAGCACCAACACATCTGCAATCGTGGGTCAGGACATGGATGCTGATTAAGACAGAAGTCGCTGGAACCACGCAGCAGGTCAGGTTAATGGGTCAACATTTCAGGTGACTGACTCATTTTCCTCTCTCTCCATAGATGCTGCCTGACCTGCTGCGTGTTCCTAGCGACTTCCGTATTTATTTCAGATTTCCTGCATCTGCAGTATTTTGCCTTTTGTTTCGTAGAAACCAGTTGTCTGTCCTGTGAGCTCATTCCTCGGATAGTGAACCTCTCTAGAAGGAACCCTCTAAAAATGCTACAGTATTTCCGCAGTAGTTTCCAAAGTACTGCACAGGAGTCATTTAAGGAACTGTGGAAGACTGATTCTAAGTTAAAGGATGAAAATGTCAGCGGTTATTTGAAGGAGTGTTGGATTTCTGCTCTCTATATTAGTAAGGATTATTTGTACATGCGGTACATTGCCTCTGTGGGTTTATTCATGGCAAACTGACTTCATTTGGATTGAGGGAGGCAGATTGAGCTGACCAAAAGATCGAGTTGTCGTTGGCTCATCCGGATAGGATCGCATGATGCAATGCTTGGAGCTCAAAAATAACTCCTGACAAGAGCTTGAATCCAACATGGTAGCATCCAGGGTACTTCAGCCTGGTCTGGACGCTACCGCTACTCAGAAGGGGGGGGGTGCTGGTGAGGGTACGGGGTGCAATTTACAAGCACATTTTAAACAAAATACCTTAAAAAAATGTTCTTGAGGTCTGTCGGCATCTCACGGTATTGGACAATAATCAAAGGAGCTCTGAGGCGCTTGTGAGGAGATAGGATTGATGGACATGGCTCATACGGTGTTGGTATTTCTTTCTTTTACTGATTTCTTTGCTGTGTTATTGGGTGCTGTGCGTTCTTTGTTGACGGGGTGGGGGGAGGGCGGGGGGGGGGGAAAGTTGAGTAATTACTGTAATAAGTCGGTAATGTCAGCCAAACCCACCAAATCAATGAGATGTTATTGTGCCAAACGTCGATCCAGAGAAATCACCGCCTCACTCCCCCGTTTGTGGCCGTTTATACCCGGTTGTCATCTTCTCTGATTAATATATCCGACGACGCTTTGAAGATGACAGTCTGGCGGGGGGAACGCGCCGGGGAGGGAGAATGTCACGCGGGGCGGAATATTGATTGCCTCATTTTAATCTGTTTCCTTCCGAGGCAACAAAAGGAATGCTGTTCAGGTTCAGGTCACCCCGTCTCCATCAAGACCCCATCGGGGAATGGATGGGCCCATTGCACCCTGTCAATCAGGCCACGCACCGTGTATAGGGGGGTCAACCCCCGATCATGTGACCTTGTCAGTCAAGTGGGCCCAAGGCCGCGCTCTCGCTTTCTCGTCACGTGACCCTGTCAACTTTATAGACAGAGGGCAGCAGACATTGTCAACTGAGATTAATGGGCCAAAGACAAGGGCCTCGAAAAATACCTCGAACGAGCTCCAGTGCTTAAGATAAAACACCAGAAGGAGCGCAGGTACAAATAACTGCCAGCGTCGTTCAGTTTGAGAAACAGCACGCACTCGGACACTTTTACGCGGCGTCTTGAGCCGAGCGCTCTAGCTCTTTGAGCTACGTGACATTTGATGCTCTATGGGAAGCTAGGCGTCGAGTCTCTCTCCCTCGTTCTGCCCTTCACTGGTGTCCCGTCGCCTGGTTCGAACAGTATTAATACCACCGCGCACACAATTACGGGCTATTTCGCGCCTGTATTCTGCGCTATGTTTTCACACGCTTGCTTAATGAAGAAATCCCAGCGGGCAATCGTTTCGGTAATTGGAAGCCCAACTTGCACACACCGAGGTAGCAATTTGCCATCAGCTTAGCGTAACAAATTTGCTGGACTTGTTTTTTTCACACAAAACGTTTAAAAAATTATGTGCTATTATGAAGCTTTCATTATGTGGTTTATTGCAAACTGCGATAGACTTCTAAATACGGTATATGAACGTGCCTTAGAATCATTCCCATTACTGTACCATTTGCCATTTATTGGGTAAATGTCAGGCGTGATATTAATACAAACTACGGACACACATGGTTTCTGTTTGCATGTAAAGGAACAATAATGAGATCTGATTTTGGTTTAAAATGAAACGTATAATTAGATTCGGTTATAACAGGAGCCCTGATGTGTATATCTGTTCTGGCCTAACGTGTGGTAAACTGAATCCAGCTACTGACACTAACAGCTGGGAATAAATCCTGCAGTCATTTACAATTCTCAATTAATCCACATTTTGGATCTCCTGAGTTTGGCCTCGATGTACTTTCTTTCAAAATGGATTGTTTCTGTCTTACCAGAAGCTTTAGTCTCCTCCAAATACACAGTCACTACACTTCACAGAATCTTTTTCAGGGGTTTTGAGCATTCAGAGGCAAGATATAAAAGAACATTGGGCAAGTTTTCTTTCCACTGTTTAACCAGCAGTAGGTAGTAAACCCGCTTGTTAGTCGATTGGCTGAGCACTTTTCCGGGGATAATAATTCTTTAAAAAATGTTTTAAAAATAAAAGTTTGGTCACTCAATCTGCAGCTGTGTGTGGGACGCTGCTGTGCGCAATTGGCTGCTGCGTTTCGCCCACAAAATATACAGTCAATTCACTTTACAGTATTTCCTGTGAGACACTTTGAGACGTCTCAACGATGTGATAAGGCACTGTATCAAATGCAAGGATTATTATTATTATTATTATTATTATTATTATTATTATTGGGCTGGGTCTGGGGCGGTATTGTGCTCCAGTTTTTCAGTGCTGAATATCTTTCAAGATCCACTTCCAATGAAACTGCCTGTAGAAATTATTGTACGTAATTTATTCGTTGAAGGAGCAGTTGCTCAAAAATGAGCTGGGATATTTGTTATGATAGTATACGTTATGGGAATATTACAATAAAAAATAAATTACTTGCCACACAGATGAGGCCTGGGGGCTACTGTAGAAAGTTTTACAAAGCACAGAAACATTTAACTTGAATATCCAATTCCCCCTTAAGACGCCAACATTGTTCCTTTTCTAATGTAGAGACTCTGGCATTCACTTTGGTGAATGTTTTTTCAAACATTTGTTTAGAAATATTAGAACCTGTCAGAGTCCCTGAACCGAACACCCGGGTTTAAGGTCGCAATAATCAAATCAATTTATTGCTGGTTTCTTAATCGCGATTAGCGTTCTGTTAAAAATAATAAAACACTGTCCGTCAATCACAGTTAAAAAAACAGTTTAAGCAAAAAATTCGTAGATCAAACGCAGTTCAGGTCGGGAGCATTTTGGGAGTGTAGTTTTTATAATACTGAACCAAACAAATTTAACTCTGGACTCCGTCATTACTGTAAAAAATAATTATTTTGATACTCTAGTTACTACTGAATTGTTGATATAGTTCCAGCCAAGTCCAATATGAGCTGAAATAATGCCTCCACCTCACCAGCAATTCCCAGCTACACTTGACACAGTTGAGGGAGGACAATGGATCCTTCAGAAAGATAACGTTACCAAAATCCATCTCGAACAGAAAAATAGCAAGCGCTCACTTGGGAAACAGATTGGATAGCGCTGCTAATCCGAGGATACTTGGAAAGGAACGAACTTAATCCCATTCCTTCTCAAGTCAAGGCTAAGTTCCAGTTGAGCTATACTGCACGTGCCCCTTCACTTTTTAAACGGCTTCAATGGGATTCATCAAACATCTATTCATAGGAGAAATGAGGGTGAAGTCTGACAGGGCTTTGTTGTGCAGTGGTAGATGTTGGTGGACTTTCACAATGATTATAAGCGGAAGTTCCTCAGTTCAACAAACAACAATAACAACAACAACTGCAATGTGCCATTATATAGCACCTGGTTGTGTAGCCAGGGAACAGACAGACCCAGCACCACTGACGAGACCCTGTCTCATTATTGCCTCTGTCAACTGACTACAGCACATTCTGTGGAGCAGTGGGTTACAACATTGTTAGTTTCACAGCGAGAGAAGGACCTGATTTTTGTTACACAGCACTTCACCACATCGCAAACATCTCGAAGCATTTCACAAGTAATTACTGTCAAATGTACTAAAACCTGGGGTTTGAAAACTTGAAGCTACAGGTTTACAGTTCTCTCTGGCTGCGTTCAGTTATGCCCAGATATAAATACCGTTGTGTTTTTGCCAACTGCTACTTAAGGCGTTTCTCGAAACACATTATTATGGGCCCTCAAGGCTCTGGGTTCAGCTATTACTCCCACTCATTATAATGGTTACCCGCAGGTTGAGACTAGTCAAGGAAGTCTCCTACCAACCAGATCAATCATCTCTAATACAATCAGTTGTTGACTTTAGTCCTGATTTCTGATTGCCAGTGATTCCTCTTTCACTCTGTACGTTCAGCCACACTGTCACTGATACCTGGATCTCACAGCAGAATATTTTGAGCATTTGGCAATTAGAACAGATCTCAGTTTTCAAATATTTTTTTGGTCCTTAAAGGGGAAGCATTTTCATCCAAATTGGTTCAAAATTCCTTACTTTTTAAACAAGAGAGATATCTATTAATAACAACAACAGCAACTTGCACTTATACAGTGCCCTCCACGCGGGGGGAGCGTCTCAGAGCACTTAAACTACCAATGGCTTGACTTTCATCTGAGGCGCTGTCGTTTTATTCTATGGAACTGTGACTAAAAGCAATATCAGCTAAAGAATCCTCAGTGTAGGAACAGATCGTGTACATTATGTGCAGAAAGACTGTCACCTGAAGGTCCTTACCAAGTGTATTTGGAGAGGGGGAGTGCAGGCAGGATACAGCACATACTCCAACACATTATATCACAAACCTGGAATCTCCTTGTCTCAGATAAGGGAAACTTCTGCACAAATGGCCTCTTGCTGCGTGGCCTTTAACCAGCAGTTTTGCAAAGCATAAAATCCAGCATCAACAACAACAAAATTACACTTATAGAGCGCCTTTCACGTTGGGAGGATGTCCCAAAGCGCCGAACAGTCAGGTGTCGGGGAGCCCGAGCGTGGGGGAGGGGTGGGGTAGGGGTGAGGGAAAGCAGAGAGGTGGGAGGGAGACCAAAGGCACTGTCAAAGAGAAGGGTCTTGAGACCGGCCTTGAAGGAGGTGAGGGAGGAAGCGAGGCCAAGGGACCGTAGGATGGAGTTCCAGAGTGTGGGGGCAGAGAGGCTGAAAGCCCGGCCACCGATGGTAGGGCGGGTCGGGCGGGAAACACGGAGCAACCGGAGCCTGATGAATGGAGGGAGCGGGCAGGTTGGTAGGGAGTCAGCAGGTCAGAGAGGTAGGAGGGGACAAGGAGAAGTGAGGGACAAAATGCAAGTAAACAAAGATAATTCAATGGCTCTTGTCCCATTGATAATAATAAATTTATATAATAATAATAATAAAATTATAAAATAATAATAATAATCTTTGCATTTGATATAGCGCCTTATACAAACTCCCTTCTCTGTTCGAATAGTGTCACGGGATCTTTAACATCCACGTGAACAGGTAACTGGGACCTCGGTTTAACGTCTGATCTGAAGGACATTTCCAATTAAACGACAATTGAGTAAAGTGCTCTTCACCTTTAACTCTCTGGCTGGTGAATTTCCTCCGGACAACAAGACATTTAATAGGAAATCTTAGACAGGAGCATATCCTTACGTGTTTCTAGCAGCGAATAGTTCATCTGACCTTCATTTGATTTAAGCAATCAGCTGATGCAGCTTTGAAATGTTATGCCTTTTACATTCGCACAGGGCACAGGGAATGAAATAAAAATGGTAATTTGAATTGCAATGAGTGCTTTTTTTTTAAATCAATTGCTCACCAAATTAGCAATATATATTGCCAATATATTTTAAATTGAGCATTTCAATTTTTTTTGTAACAATGAAAGCCCTCAGGTTGGTGTTGTGAGCCTACTATATCGGCATATCCCGGAGTGTTGTGTTAATATGAACTGACTGGAACTTTTTCAAATCCAAAAGCGCAGCTGTAAGAAAAATCTAAACCTTTTTTTTCTTTGTTAAAAAAAATTGTTCCTTAAATTAGAAAAAAATGTTGGCCACACTCTTGGTTTTTAAGGTTTCTTTATCAAAAAAACAATAGTAATTTGGTCGCTCAATCCACGGCTGTTTGTGGGGGACACTGCTGTGTGCAATCGGCTGCCGCGTTTCGCCCACAAAATATATACAGTAAATTCGCTTTACAGTGTATCCTGTGAAGCGCTTTCAGACTTCTCATCGACACGATAAGGCGCTATATCAAATGCAAGGAATATTCTTATTAATATTATTTTTGGGGTGGGTCTAGGGTGGTTTTGTGCTCCAGTTTTTCAGTGCTGAACATCTTTGTCAAATGCAAGGACTACTATTGTTATCATCATCAATAAGACAGTTGCGAATGTTGTGGCTGTTATTAGAGTGAAAGATGAATGTATTCCGGGGACGCCAGAATCTCCCGAACAGCCTGATCAGTGTGGATGTGTATTCAACAAATAATTTGGCAAGGTCCAGGGCATGTGAAGTTTTCTTTGCCTCTCAATAAAGTGCCAGTGGAGCAGCAAAGGTCAGACAATATCATCGTAATAATAATAATAATAATAATAATCCTGAATATGAACCAAGCGCAGCTCAGCATCACCTTGCCCTTTATCCAGCACCTTTCATGTCAGAGAGTTGTGTCCAAACCTTAAAGGTTGAGATTAATTTGAAATTAAATACAATAGTAGAGACGGGTTTATACAGTTCTGGTGGCAACATGTTACAAACAGTGAGACAGGCAGTCAATGCAATTGAATTTTGGGGGTGAATTTGAATGAGGACGGAATATAAATAAGGGAGGATAAATGAGAGAAATCTCTACCTCTCTATAGAATTGCAGCAGCAAAACATAATCCCACAATGTTTAACGAGATGGATTTCTGACCATTTAATGAGATCTTGTTCAATGAAGCTACTCTTATTAGTTGACCCTCCAGTGGTTTTGTATTGTAAAATTGTCTTGCGATGGATTATTCCTTACCCCCCTTTCCTCTATAAACCTCACCGTGTTCTCTGAACCCATACCCTAGAGGGTCAACAAGTTAAATCTGAAGTAGGAGAGTCATGGGAATGCTTAAATGTTGACATTTGTCTGTTTAAAGGCTTCTGATGTTGATGAACTCCAGAGAATGTTCAGTGGCTGTGGTATTGATCACGGCCTGGACAGGGTCCTTATCATATCTCTTCTGAGCCTGGAGATGGCCAGTGTTTCTTCCCAAGATGTCCTTCTTCTCCTCGTGATCATCATCATCACCATCTCATCATCATCAGTGTCTCCTTTACATTTTGTCCTCCCCCATTGCTCGACTGGCACTGGCCTCCTGCTTGTCCCTCGTACTCTCCACCCTCTAGCCCACCATCGAAGGTCGCGCTTTCAGCCACTACGTCTCGAAACTCTGGAAAACTTTCCCTCAATCCCTCTGCTTTGCCCCCTCTCCACCCCCTTTTTCAAGTCCCACCTGAAAACCTTCCTTTTCGACCGTTCTTACGGTCATCTCCCACAAAAGGCTCGGAGTCAGGCCCCGCCTCCGGTAAGCGCTCTGAGATACTACCCTGCATGGAGGACGTTATATAAGTGCAAGTTGTTGTTTTTGTCTCCACATTTCTCAAATAGGGCATCCGGCCCTCAACAGCCAAAAGGTTGGACCCATCCTGTTAATCAACCTCAACCTGCTATGCCTTTACACCACTTATTAATGGTACACGACATCCGAAGGGTTGTCAAAGGAGGTGCTGGTGGGCTAAACCCCAACTGCTCTGGTTATAAAGTAATGAATCTTTGGGGGAATCTGAATCCAGTTCCCGCACTTACGATTGCTCTCGTTTTACAAGGCGAACTTTAATTTATGAGGTGTTTTAAAAAAAAGGTCGGATCATTAATGCTGCAATTATAATGTCTCTAATAAGCTTTAATGTGTTTGACATTAAAAATCTATAGTCATAAAGACCTGATTTAGCCGAGAACGTTAATTGCATTTTAAAGTTATAAATTTCCATAATTGTTTTGCAACTAATTAGTCCTTTTCTTACAAGGACCCGGTTACATAACGACACAGATACCCCGGAGACTGAGGGAAAGTGGCATGGTAAGGGATATAAATTCTTAAATTAATCATCTTTATCGGAGTTTTATGCATAATACTGGAATATTCATTTCAACAATTGCACCAAAATATAGCTCTCTTGAGGTTAATGATGAGACGTAAACATTCAGCTCATAGTGGCCGCTTTTCCACTTAGCCCTTTTAAGTCTAAATTACATTCAGTCCCTCGCAATTTTTATTTAGTTGTTTCAGTGAAAGTTTCTGTCAATTTGGCACAATGATCCTTGCATTGGATAGAAAGCTTTATCGTGTGGCTGACACATTTGAAGTGCTTTCGCAAGAATTCACTGTAAATAATAATAATAATCCTGGCATTTGATACAGCGCCTATCACGTCGTTGAGACGTCTCAAAGCGCTTCACAGGATAAACTGTAACTTGTAGTGACTGTGCATTTGCACGTGATCGCAACAGCCAATTTGTGCACAATGAAACGAGTGAACAATTGTAACTGGAGGATTGTTAGCCGGGCGCTGGGAGAGAGAAATGACCTTCTCTTATCGAGTAGTGAGGCAGGACGTTTAACATCCACCTGAACAGGCAAATGGGACCTCGGTTTAAAGCCTCCTCTGAAAAGAACGCACCTTCCAACAATGTTAAGATCATCTTCTATTTTGTTCCACTTTCTTCGGATATCTTTGTTATCTGAATCAATACTTTTATTGATACGTTACATTCACTAAGAGCTGCGTATCTTGGCAGGCGTATAAATATGCCAATATTCCTTGGCTCAAAGCCATCAGAAAGGTTTTCTGCACAAGCTCCCAGTGCAATGGTGGAGAAAGGAAAGTGAGTCAACGTTTCGGGTCCACGACTCTTTGTCACAAACCCTTGTGTTTTGTTCAGTACAATAGTGTTTGTTCACTGGGTTTACTCAGGGGAAGTGACTTGTTTGACAAATTTGCTGCATTGAGGACAATCACAGGTCCATAACGATCCTAAGTGACAAGCAATTGGCATTCTTTCCAACTTGTCAGGAAACTTGGATTCACTGTGATCTCAGCTGGACCCAAAACATTCACTATCATCACTGCTGGGTCCACACAAGAGGAACTCGGCTTCTGGCACTTCAGGCTAACAGTCTGTGTACGAGAGAGTGACAGCATCAATAGGTTAGTAGATGCATCACACAATACTCAAACATACAGTGTGTAACTCGTCTGGTTTTTACTGCTGATTGTGTAGCTGGGCTCGGAGCAGAGTGAGTGCACGCGAGATACTGGAATGAAAACGAGCAACTAAAATAGACAGAATTGCGGTCATTTTATTTCTTACCAAGAGCGGTTTAAACACTTTTGGTCAGAAATGCAATCCACTGTGGGTTGGGGTTAGGTGTGGGGGGAGTGGGGGGGCAGTTGTATTGTGTGAGTCTAAGTGTTGCCTGATTAAAAAACAGCCTTTGCCTGAGATTCATTTGAAGTCGAAATATAAAATGGCTTTTCACGCAGTCTCAATAGGCAAAGGAGGAGCCTTCACTCAGTATCTTGATCATGCTGGGGAGTTCGATGATCAAACTATCAGCCTTCTGAAATTGATGATGCTTTAGCTTTGCATTTATCTCAGCTGCACACGAGCTCGATCTCCCGACAGTTAAGATTTATTTCGGGCTACAGTATTGACTTCGATGACCACAAAATCATTAAAACTGTAGTAATGTGTGAGTAATACATCAAAGAGGGGCTATCCATTCATTTGATGGTTAGACGCCAGGAGAGGTCCTAGCTGATGATAGACTACGTTGCCACTCGTTCAGTGTGTGCACTTCCTTAAACTCATTTGTCGCGGGATCTGTATATTCATAAAAGTCAGTGATTAACATTTAGAGTGACTTACCTTGTGCCTGCAAAGCACCCCTGTGAGTCGCACAGTGGAAATAACAGTTAAAAAAAAATTGACCAATTCCAATAGCTTGCCTCGTGCCTGGTGATTTGGAACACGCTCGAACAACACCAAATAAATATCAAGGAAAAATTTCAAAATGGTAGTAAGTGACACCCAATGTCCAGGCTTGTTTCTTAATGAAGGAAATCCTCCCTAGTGGAACATCTCTTCCGCTTATGGCAGAACAATAGAAACTCGTTCTGTTTCCCTATCCGTGTTACATCGGCAAAGTGACAGTTGTTCGTTAAGCATTGTGCGTTTAGAATAAGCGAGCAAGAAGCCAAGACATTAAAAAAAAACTTCTGCAAGTTGGGCCGCTACCCTGCGTGAGAGGCGCTATACAAATGCAAGTTGTTGTTGTTGTTGTTGTTCTGCTGGCTCAGTGAATAAATACAATGGCTGGTGTAGCACTGAACCTCGCAGAAAGCCTCTAGGACTCACCAATGGCCTATCTTGAGTTCATTGAACAGATGCAACTCATTGATCTCAGTCTCTCAGCTTGGATGTAGGGAGAGGTAAGATGGTCAGAGGCTGGTATTTTATTTTACAGGACACATCGACAGTGATCGACAAACATAACATTTGGCCTTGCAATGACACAGTGTCTTGTGTGTATCACTATGTCAGCTGGATTCATGCTCAGTTGGAAAAAACACAGCTGTGAGTGAAAATCCTAGGAATTTTGACTGGGTAATAATAATGATAACTAATGATAATTCTTGCATTTGAAATAGTTCCTTATCACATTGTCCTCCCGATGTGAAAGGCGCTTTATAAATGTAATCTTGTTGTTGTTGTAGAATGTCTCAAAATGCTTTGCGGGATGAATGTAGTGTGTAGTGCCTGTGGTGTATTTGTAGACCAACGCTGCAGCCAATTTGTGCATTGTCCCACAAACAGCCATGAAGTGAATGACCAAACGTTTATATTATCCAGGGTATTGTTGGCCTGGACTCCGGGAGAAACTCCCTTTTGAGTTAGATTTACGCAGTTCACATGACAGATGCAGCTGACAGCAAAAAAAAGATTCTATTGCTCACTTCCAAATAGATCTGTATGAACAGAGAGAGCTCTTTACTATTCAATGATCTTAATCTTGTCAACTTGGCTCAATGGTAGCACTCTCTCTACTCTCTCTCGCCTGTGGGTCAAGAGGAAGGTTGTGAGTTCACAGTCCCAGGCTGGCACTTTGAGTTCATAGTCTAGGCTGATGGTTCTGGGCAGCGCTCCACTATCAGACAGACATGTTCTCTTTAGGATGATGAATTAGGTGTGAATCATTTGAATACCTTTCACCATGACAAGGTGCTAGGTAATAAGCTAGTTCTTTCCTCCTCTGGCCTCAATGAGTTGATGCAGTTCTCCCACATTGGAACTCCACACCTGGGAACAAAGCGAAGTTCCTATGTTGCAAATAATAATAATAATCCTTACATTTGATGCAGCGCCTCATTACATTTGATACTGCAACGTGAATTGATTGTATATTTTGTGAGCTAACCGTGGCAGCCAATTGCGCACAGCAGTGTCCCACAAACAGTCATGAATCGAATGATCAAATTATTATTATTATTACTTTTTAAGGTATTGTTACCCTGGAAAACGATCTGCCAATCGACTAACAATCGGGTTCCTACTTACAGCTAAGTAAACAGAGGCGTGTGGAGTAAGGAAACTTGCCTAAGGGTTTGTCCTGCCCGGGAATCGAACCCAAGTCCTTTCGCTTGCGAGGCGAGTGCTGTAACCCCTTCCCTGAGGGACTCTACTAATCAATATGTTTCTGTTGCTGCCAATGCTTTAACTGTCTTGCTATGTCTCTGCTTGCGGACTATCACTGTGCTCTTCTATGTTTTGCCACACGTTTTGTAATTTGTACATGACTGAGTAATTCAGAATGAGAACTGAACAAAATCAATAAAAAACTATAGGACAAGTGATAGGATATTGATGAGCCCATTGCTGAGCACTAAAATGAGTCCCTTGGTGTACTTCAGCCCTGCCACTCACCCTAACACAGCCATTAAATCACATCCTAAATCAATCCATGTTTTGTCTGGGTTTAACCCTTTGATAGTGTTGATGAGTGAATTTGCTTTTCTTAAGTGGAACAATGCCATTTTGATAAGTGCAATACAAGCAAAATAATAATAATAATCATTGCATTTGATTTAGCGCCTCATCAAGTCTTCAAGACGTCTCTATACGCTTCACAGGATATATTGTAAAGTGAATTGACTGTATATTTTGTGGGCGAAGCACGGCAGCCAATTGCGCACAGCAAAGTAATATCACAAAGGCTTGTTGAGATTCCGACTACTTGGCATTAAATACATAAGACTGCTCCCTCTTCCACTATTTTATGATAGAAATATGTGATATGTAGTTTTAGAATCACTTGGATTTTTTAGAGACTTGAATGGCACCCACCAATTTTGCTGGAGTTCATTATTTGTCCAGCATACCAGCATGTCAATATTTTGGGGCAACTTAAAATTCCTCCTGCTTTAATCACTGTGACACTGACATGAAAAGCAGAGCAGAATCCCAAGGCGTTAATCCACATTGTCAAAGTCTCTCAAGACAGAAAATGAGCAACTTTGCATTCTTTGTGTTGAATTCCTCTCCGCATTCTGCTTCGCTTCACAAACAGGGGACAGACCTTACGATATTGAAGCACCAACTAGAAAAAATGAGGAGAAAACATTTCAATAAAAGCTGCTAACATGATCAGACTTTGGTCGACAAGGAATAATTAAATCTATTTTCTAATTATTGTTTTTTAATTATGTCAGGGAATCAACAGATCGGATTTGTTCCAACCCAAGCATACTTTAAGGAGTTGAATGGGGAAGAAGATAGTTGCGTTAGATTGTTTAACCCTAAGTGTACTGTAACTTGTGCCGTACCATTCCAAGGAAAACTGAGTTCCAGGTTTCAGACGGGATTGGAATCAAGACAGAACGAGGCTGAACAGTTGAGTGATGAGGTGCTATACCAAATGCAAGGATTTGTGACCTTTTATCCTGCCTTTCCCAATCAAACCATTGTATGTGGAAGCTAGCAGGCACGATCAAGGGAATTAAAAGGAGAATCAAATTAACAAACCTATTCTTGACACAAGCTAAAGAGTTATAACCTGAAGATAACCAAGAAAAAGTTATACGTTTATTACACATTCTGCAGCAAGGTAGTGAAACCATCCTGAATAAGCCACTCTCGCCTTCATTTTTAAGTTGGAACAAATAACTAGCGGTAAGGGGGTGTGGGGGAAAAAATCATCTTAGATTATGTTTTGAAGCATTGGCTTTGCTTTCTTCAATGGTCAATGATCAAAGTTGCTGACTGACGGGCACTGCTTATGAATGACCTTCTTCTCAGACGAAGTGGGGCCCAAGACAGAAGACAGCTCGGATTGAACAACAGGTTTCCCAGCGTGATCCTTGAGGGTCTGTCAGCTTAAATGATATGGTTGGTTCCAAAATGGTTGTTCTTTCATTCCTGTCGAAACCAAAAGGAGCAAAAATCGAGTGTAAATAACTGTAACTTCACAGGAGAAAGAGTAGAAAATGCTGGAACAAGAGGGACCAGATGGGTTGAGAACAAATGATCACAAGGACATCCTTTATGGTTGAAAGATTTTTTTTATATACGGCAGATTTCATAAACCCATCGGAATTTAAAGCCCGTTCCCCTCCATTCCCCCCCACCCAACTTTCTTCAGCCATGGGAGATTAACTATTTAACTTTTGGATTTGAAGGAAATGAGTCATTTTGGGGAATGGTTGTGCGTGTGTAGGTAAAATAAAATTCCTTTTAGAACCGGGTTTCAGAGAAACTTTAAACAAAAATCGACAGGATCTGCTGGTTTTGAGATGATATATATTACCATTGAACTAAATGTTTTATCTAACATGTTACACAGTTGTCTTTTATAAACTGGGGATGTGAAGCCAAGAGGCATATCAACTACAAATTGGGATTAAAGGCTATCTAGAGTGAGTGCAAGGCAATGATGCATACAGCTAATAATGGGTCTATTCACAGTAGGCCGGATGTGAAAACCTTTTAGGTAGGTGAAATTTTAGTCGGCTTCAACTCAGCAAAGAACATTTAACCAAAAGCAGAGTAGCATGCGGGTGGGGGAGGGCAGTGGCGAGGATGAATTACATAGAACGCAAAAGGAAATGGTTTATTTAGAAATTTCTTGGAGACTTTTGTAATAAAATTTAACTTTTTTTTAAATGGTATCAATAACCTGTCCAGATGTGTATTGGTTGAGGTTGTAGCTGAATATCCACGACTGTTTGTGGGACACTGCTGTGTACAATTGGTTGCCGCGTTTCGCTCACAAAGTAGACAGTCACTACACTTTAAGCGTATTCTGTGAAGCGCTTTGAGACGTCTCAATGACATTACAAGGTGCTGGATCAAATGCAAGGATTATTATTATTATTGTAAAGATGGATCCAGGTTTTAAAGCTCCCTGACTGTGGTAAGATACCGTCCAGGATAGGAATACTATTTGTCAGCTCTCAACTATGCTGCAATTTCAAAGAAAAATAAATATATCACCATGTAGCCAAACTCCTCACTGCAGACCCGGAGAGAACTGTCAAGAGTGCCGTGGCACAGTGCAAAGGCCTCCCTTTGCCAGCTGTGCTTGGCATGGCTCCAGCACAGAGGTGCCAAGTCCGCGGAGTACAAAAAGATTGTATGTAGAGAGTCCGGGTGGGGGGGGGAGAAATGTGGGAACAATTCAGTGGAAGAACTGAACAAGATATCAAGACTTAATTGAAGGAGACATGCAATATAGACAAGACAAAAATTGGGTGCAATTTTCCATGACCCCATTGAAAGGGGCCAGAAAACTACCGTTCCCTGATGTAACAAATGTACGTTATGTCAGGGCCTTTGTACGGTGTGGTGAAAGGGGACCTTGTTGTGTCTTCCTAGTGGAAGTGAATACACATTCCCCAATGTTGGGGTTACGATGTTTGGGGTCCTGTGTCTTATATTACACCACTATTACACATAGTTCCTGTAACTATGGTTTATTGCTGAGACCCACGGAAGCCCATTTGCCAAGAAATGTTACGCTTGGTGCAGGATTCTATAAACTGCAGACAAAAATGGTCAATTTGCAAAGCTTTGTGTTCGTTGATTGAATCTGAAAAAAAAACACCAGAAATTACTTAACGAGAAACAAATAGCTGGGACAGAACTGGCATGGGATTGGGGTTGGATCTGTCTGCTGAATATGTAGCAACAGATGATAAGGCTGCATTTCATCAGCGTTTGCTACTTGAATGTTGTGGTTGGATCAGCAATGCTCCCAAAACAGAAAGCAGCCATGAATGGAAATTGTTTCTCAGTATTAGAGTTGTTGGATTAGAATTATTCTTGGATCAGGTAAGCACTGAACTGGAGGTTGGGCGCTTTTGCCAGTTACATTTCCAATAAAGAGAGGAAGCCTCTGTTTGTAAAAAGGCTATGGGGCCTTGTTAGAATGAACACGGACAAATTGTGAGCATCACATATACATCTGCCTAACATACATAACCCTAATTACCCTAACCCTGCCAATTAGTATGCATCCATGCTGTGGAGTCTCGTAGTGTAGTGGTTAGTGCACTCGCCTCGCCTCACAAGTGGACCCGGGTTTGATGCCCGGGACAGGGTGAAACCTTAGGCTAGTTTCCTTACTCCACGTACATGCCTCTGATTACCTAGCAGTAGATAGGAACCCGGCTGTTAGTCGATTGGCAGATAATAATAATAATAATAATAATCCTTGCATTTGATATAGCGCTTTTCACGTCAGGAGGACGTCCCAAAGCGCTTCACAGAACACACTGTAAAGTGAATTGACTGTATATTTGTGGGCGAACGCGGCAGCCAATTGCGCACAGCAATGTCCCACAAACAGTCGTAGATTGAAAATGACCAATTTTTTTTGTTTTTTTTTGGAGGGATTATTATTAGGCCTGTGGAGTAAGGAAACTTGCCCGAGGTTTCGCCCTCTGCCTGGAATTGAACTCAGGTCTCTCACTTGCAAAGCGAGTGCTCTAACCACTGAGCTACAGGACTCCAGATCGCTTTCTCTGAGTAATGACATTTTCCCTTCCTACACAGAAACTAATGCAATAGCTACAAGAATACGACACAAATGCATTGAACACAAAAAGACCACTTGACCTACCAACCCACTCCCTCCAGAGATTAGACAACCCGCTCTTATCAAAGAGCTTCACTCCGCCAGTCTACCTCCTGGGGGAGTATTCAACACATACTCCTTGAAACCCCAAAGGTAATCAAGTAAAAGCTTTAGAATATTTATCCACCTGAACTCTACTATTCAACTGTTGCCCCTTTGCCTCCACAGATAACATTCCTGCCACCCAGCTACCTGGCCCTAGCAACACAGAAATCATTGCATCCTATGGATGACTTATTCATTTCAGCCTATACTATACTTACCTCTCCTTACTTCCCGCCGTCCTCAAGCAGATAATTATCCAATTCCTCTCATAACAAGTTCATCAAAGCCGCATCAAGTGCTTTTGTCGGGCATCTGATCCACACACTCTCAGTGGAGAAAAAGCTTCTTTTTAATCTCTAGTCGTGCTTGAGGCTTTTTCATTTGAAACCCATGCCCTCGACCCTCACAGTCTGCTCTCACAATCTAAGTCAAATGGTCTGATGGCATCTGCATCTCTGTCCCCCATTAAAGACCTGGATCATGTTGTGCCTCGAGCTGCGTTGTGTAATGAGAAAAACTTCAGTACTTTGCGTCTCTCGTCATAACTGACAGCTTTTAGCCACGGAATCATCCTTGTGCTCTTCTCTACACAATTTCCTTCCAAATGAAGAGTGCCCCAAGATAGTGTGTCTGCTGGCCTCAGCCCTCGAAACACTGGGGAATTTTCTCTTTTAATTAATGGGCCACAAATCCCCCACTTCCCAGAGAAGGTAGATAAGGTGGTAATGTGGACACAAGCATCATGTGGACATGGTTCTGATGCACTTTTAAGGAAGGTTTCCTTGCTCCCCACGCCTCTGTTTACCTGGCAATATCATATATTGAACACCCATGCACTCAGGCCTGTATTTCCATGAGTCCTGTTTGTATTTGTTATTCCATTCCTGGCCTTGAAGTACATATGAGTAATAAGGTAAAATATGTTCTTCTAATCAAGCTGTTTGTACCTGGACATGTTAGGGTGTGTTTGACATATTTACTAATGGCTGTAATGCAGTCTCCTGGAATAGAGCGTCTCAAGCCAATTAGGAGATAAATGTGCTGTGTTGTGCTTTGATCAGCTCTGTCTCCTCTCCCCTCCCCCTTTGCTAGAGACCACATTTGTAGCCTGGGTACTTTCCAGATAGCATCAGATCTTTTCTTGAACCAAAGAAACAATTACACATGTGCATATCAAGTCAGGGCTACCTGCTGTGAGGTTTCCTCTCGGTAACTGTGAGACAGACTGCAAAATCTGCTGTATATTCACATTGCCGAACTTCATAAAATTATAAGAACACCTGATCCAATGGTAGGATTTACAGGACTTTCACTGAATGGCAACTGTAAAATAACAGAGTAACTTAAGCAGTACAATGGATTTTACGGTAAATCACTTGTAAATCATGGTAGACAACTGTGGCCATTTTACCAGGTCTTGCAATTACCCAGACTATTCTGTCTCCTGGAGGCATTTTTCTTGACACAGGTATCTCGCTCAGTGATGCCTGGATCCATGTGTACGTGTGTACAGAGAGCTGTGTTTGTCTCACAGGAGTGACTGTATAATTGGTCTGTGTATATGTGTCGTTAACAGCAGTTACATTTCACAGTATCCGTGTAGCCTGAAGCCACGAGGGGTAATAAATCTCAGATATCAGAAGCCTCGCCAGCTACCCACTTAAATCATGCTTTTGATTGCTTTTTCTTGGTCAGTCAGGTGTCGGAGTCACTGTGGACAATCCTTTGCCACACTTCAGTGTTATCAGCTCCATCGACTGAGATTTCACAGCAGCACAGTTTGCGTTGGCCACTTGTGCTTATAGTGTACAACAGTGCTTGAGGAACACAGGGAAAGGCCAAGGCATTTGTGATCCAATGCGCCCGCTGGAGATACTGAGGGAATTTACCCAGCTAAAGCCGCACTGAGCAGTAGTAATAATAATAATCCTTGCATTTGATATCGCGCCTCATTCCGTGGTTGAGACGTCTCAAAGCGCTTCACAGGATATAGTGTTCACCGTGTAAAGAACTTCACTACACACTCCAGCCCTCTCTCTCTCTCTCTCTTGTAGATACAGCCTGGCCAGAACCCTCATTGTCAGGAGTTTCTCTTCTCTGCGGGATTGTGCGGAAACGCTTCCTCGACACATTTCAGTTCATTGCCTTAAGTCTTCCTCACCGTCTCGAGTGAGTTTCTGTGAAACTGCTCTGTCCTGATGAACACCATTAAAAGACTCCCACTGTGTATTAGCATTCCTGACTGATGAGCTGTTGGGAATTGTTGGCATCTGGTTTCATTGTGGATGTGTTGCTGGTGAATGTCCTGCGTTCAGTAATGAGAGTTATCTGTACAAGTACTGTCCTGAGATTGATGCCTGTGGTTACTGGTTCTGAGTTGAATGCTGAATTAGATGCTGTTTGCTCTTTCCTTCAGAATGGCTGGCATTAGACTAATGTTAATGGTTGTCACCTTGTCGGTACTTGGAATGCGACGTTGCAGATTTAGATATGGAAAGCTCCTCCGATGTCTCATTTGGTAAATTCACCGTCTGCTCTGAAAGTGAGCAACACAGACCAGGAACATGGCAGGTTTGTTCCTACGTCTCTATCCAGTTAGCTGATCTCACCTGGGTTGGTGATACAACTGATATCAGCAACCCAGAGCTGTGAACATAAGAACATAAGAATTTGCTGGGTGAAAGAAGACCAAAGATCCATCCAATTCTCCTTCCATTGGATGAGAAGAGTGTGTTCTGACAGAGTGTGCTATGGTGTTCAATGCATCGGAATATTTACTTGAGAAATTGGTCTCTTTAATTATGCAAAACAACATTTTAAGGGCTGCGTTCAAAGAAATGGTTCAGGCTACTTAGTTTTTCCAGTCAATTGTGGGCACATTACATACAAGTATTTGTATTCAATTTGAAACGTGCGCTTAACGGCAGGGCTAATCATTCATGAGCCATGTTTCCTGTGTTGCTACCAGGGGAATGACAGTCTGTCCCATCTTTATAAGCAAATGTATTAAAGATATTCAGCCATTCTATGAACAATGTAATCAACACAGGCACGCAATCCAGAGGCTCACTGAGACAGCTTTAGAAGGGACTGTGCAAGGGAAGGTAGATTACATTTCAGATTAATTGAATGGCTGACTAAACGGCAAGTCATTGGAGGCTTAACAGTGATATTGAACAGTCAGACGACTCTCAGGGGGAATGAAATGATTTTGTGATTGATTTTTTTGATGCCAGTGAAATTGTTTTGTGGTCTGTTTGTACGAAAGTGAAACAAATGTTTAATCCGACTGCCTAAACCACGTCAGGTGAAGTGCTGCCTCTCATTTCAATATTTAACTGTTTGAATACTATGGTAACTTTTTACAATCAATTCCTTTTTTGTCCCATATCATCAGCCAATAATTTTCCATGGGAGAGATGGGTTTAAGGTTTACTGTTATTAAAGGGTTTTGAGTCGAGTTTGTAGCACAGATTTCAGCCTTTGTTGCTGGAAGGGACCAAAAGGATATCCTATGAAGAAAGAAAGTGATCTTGCTGGTATCTTACCAAATACTTACATTGATTTACCCTTTGGAACTCCTTCCTACAGTCCTTTCACCTCACTCCCTCATTTGCCTCCTTCAAGGCCTGTCTCAAGACCCTCCTCTTCAAGTGCGCCTTTAGTCACCCACCTACCCCTCCACCCCTCCTGATCCCAATCCCCAGCTTGAGCCCAATTCTCTGACTGTCCAGTTCCTTGGGACGTCCTCCAGATGTAAAGGTGCTGTACAAATGCTGCATGCCTTAAATACAGCGTTCCTTATCTAGCTTTACTGAGGACAAACGATGTCAGGGTAATGAAAGCTTTGCATTTCAGCTTTTATCGTGCCTTGGAAGATCTCCTGCCCTTATGTAGAGAAAATAGGAATCTGTTCTGCTTTTCCTGACACAGCAAAACAAACAAACCAGGAGGTTGTATTTCTAAAGTTAGCTGCTCCAGCACAGACGTGATCATTTGCAGCTGGATGGATGAGAAAGATACAGACTGTTCAGCTTCCAGCGTTCGTTTCCACGGTGTTGTTTTGGGGTTAACCAGTGTGATAGCGAGAGAGAGAGAGAGAGAGATGGGCAGACCAGAGTTCTGGATCTATTTGGGTAGCGCAGAAGGCGTCAAAACAGAAACGAGGCGAGTGTTTGTTTGAGGAGTGAGGGCAGGATGGCTGCTTGGGTTAGCGATGGATGTGACTGGAAACCTGTCCCAGCACCAGTTTACGGTGCATTCTGCGGAACTGCTGACGTCGGTAGCTGTGTGATAGAGGAGCTGTAACATATTTGTCGAGGAGATACAAATCATCTGTACGGAAGCTGCATACTATACACCTGTGCTGTGATGCCATACAAACAATCATCAGCTGCGACCGTCACCAACACAAGCTCATCCCAAATCAAGTTCAGCGACAGTGTGCTCCTCTCTCCACTCCACCACCATGTGCTTTCCAGTCTCGTTCATAACACGACTGGTTCCAGCGCTGAGGCGTAGCCCAGCGATTCAGTAGGCGATGTCAACGCAGTGTTCAATTCTATCTTCTGTATATAATAATAACAACAACTTGCATTTACACAGCGCCCCCTCACTCACCCAGGATAACATCCCCAAGCCCTTGACAGTGGCAGAGCACAACACCGAGCAGGAGGGAGGGAGGAGGTGACCTTATATAATATATATCTGATTATAATGTGTATATATATGACTATAATGTATTATAAATTAATAATAATAATCCTTGCATTTGATATAACGCCTTATCGTGTCTTCTCGAGGTCTCAAAGCTCTTCACAGAATAGACTGTAAAGTGAATTGACTGTATATTTGTTGGCGAAACGCGGCAGCTAATTGCGCACAGCAATGTCCCACAAACAGTCGTGAAATGACCAATTTATATATGACTATAATGTGCATATATATATGACTATAATGTATATATATGACTATAATGTATATATATGACTATAATGTGTATACATATGACTATAATGTGTATACATATGACTATAATGTATATATATGACTATAATGTATATATACATATTACTTTAATGTGTATATATATATATGACTATAATATAAAGCGGCCGAGGGTAAGAAACGTCATTAAATGAAAAGCTTTGTCAAACGTTGCAATTTGATTTTATTCTAATTCTGGTTGATGAACTGAAAAAAAACACTGAACTGACCAATTTACTGTAGCTAACAGCTTCTCTTTCGCTTGTTCCTTGATGTCGCAGTTTCTCTGTGTGTCGCTCTGCAGCTCGGTGCCTCTGTGTGGGCTACCCCCAGATTAGAATTACACAGCAGTGATATTTATTTTTGAAACCAAATATCTGCTCGGATCATTCGAGAGATTAAAATGATATCCGAGACTGGGTGGTGCAAAGGCACATTCAACTCCAAGGACCCTTTCACCACAGAAACAATAGCACCCTCTCCTTCATTGGCCTGTATCTCAGTCAGTTCTAGACAAAACACGGTGTAGATAATACCTGCTCAATTGTAGAACTTCAAAGATAAAAAAAAAGCACGGAAAGGAAGAAGAAAAGGCCTCTTCTTCAGCAAGAGACAAATCCGACAGTCTGTCCTACACGCACACAGCTCTTCCTTTCTCGACCCACGCCATTGGGGTTGGGAGGGCGGGGGATACACCCCAGCAGATTCTTGTAGGAGATCGCTTTACTCTATAAGGAATGGTCTGGGTAGGCTGGTTAATGTAACCCAGTCTTCATCATGTTCATTACCGATATAATCATACATTGCAGCGTTAGTCATGTAGGACTTTTAATACTTAAGCTGTCGTTAAAGGATTTACCATATCGTTGTCAGATGATTAAAATCAGACTTCTGGGGGGAAAAGAAACTGCAGTCATTTAGCTTGTGTTGTTACAGACAGGTTTTGTCAGTGGGCTGCCAGCAGAGCACAACTTTTTGTCCAGACCTGATGATTTTATGCAGGTCAGATTTTATCTATCTGCCTTTTCTCTCTCTCTCTCTCTCTCTCACTCTCTTTCTCTTTCCTTCAAAGCAAAAGAGATCTTTTTTCAGCGAATACTATTTGAGTGAAAAATAGACCTAAGGCAGTACTTGAGTTAACATGTACCATATTGCCCTGCAGGATATAGGATCTGTATGATATGTGCTTGGCGTGCTCTGTGTTGGAGCTGTCTATACCTGGTGCCGACATGCAGTTTCCAAAGTATCAATGGCCATAAATATGTCGGTGCCTAGACTTTTTATTTTCCACTCGTCATGATGTACCACAGAATCCTAATATTTCACAAGGTCACAGGAGAGGTTTGGATGAAGAAGGCCCTTCGACCGATTTCATCTCCTTCATCACAACTGACTGAGGTCACAGCAACAACAGTGGTGGAGGAATCGCTTTTAGATCAGACGATCTATTCCTCCTCGGTGAAGGAGAGGAGGCTTCAGTTGAGGAACAAATGTGACAAAAAGCAAGAGCGACGTTAAGAGAAAGGGTAATAGTGCTTGTGAGCAGTCAGCAAGTCATAATGAAAGGCGGTAAACTATTCTGTGTTGATTTCACTGTGCAATCCACACGTTAGCTGTAATGCCTCCTCTCCGATGTATTGCTCTGACCCTATGGCCTTGGTGGCCATTGATCAAAGCCAAAGGAATGAGCAACAGGGTTCCATCCCTCAACCTCATCCTCCTGACTTTCTGTTGAGGAGTCGAGCAATCCTCCTGTTACGTAATTGGGGCTTTGTAGAAATACTGAATCATTGAAGCGCTTTGAGACGTCTTGAAGACGTGATAAGGCGCCTTATCAAATGCAAGGATTATTATTATTATTATTATTTTGCAGCATTATTAAATAACAGTGACTGTCCTCTACAGGCCACAATGATGGTACATCTCAGGTAACAATAAGATCTCGTTATTTGGGAATGAGCAGCCCATTTCCTTAGACTGAACCCCACCTTACGTCACTCGAGGAGTCAGAATGTGTTCTCCGTCGTTTTCAGATTTACTTAGACATCGAGTTGTCATAGATTTCATCGCCAGATGCAAAAATATAACAAATCCCAGATCAGGGACAGCATGCCATTGAGTACACTAACATTATTACAGACGTTTATTGCTTCCTCCAAATTTATTATGTTTGTCATGGGAACCACATCAAAAGAAAGACATGATACTTCCTGCGATGTGATTTGAAATGGCCCCAAGGATTCACAACCCAATTGTTGGGAGTGGGTGGGTCTGCACGTTTGATTGTGACCCAAAGCCATATGGTTCAATTAAGCTACAATGGTATTGCAAAAATGTATGGCACAATAGTTAACCCACATATACTAAGAGATATCATTATATTTGGTTTTTTTGAGTTATCAATTAGGGGGGAAGCAAAAAAAAACTTGTGGTAAAACCGTCTGAACTACAAAAAGTTTCAAGTGAGGACAAACTGCTGAAAATACTGTCGTTTCAATGGCTCCAAGCCAGGAATAAACATTCACCGCACTATAATAAGGAAAACTAGAAGCCGCTTGTAAGTGCTGGGCAGATACATGGGGGGGAAAATCCAACTGAGTCTAGAATTACTCCATTGATGTACTATTTCCAGAGCGTTCAGAATCTGACAGGTTCTTTAACACAGCCTTAACTTTCAAAGCGAGTTTTGTGTAAGTTTTTTTGTAAGAACTGCAGAAAACTGATTTTGGTTGAGACTGAATTCAACAATATTGCCAAATTCTGGACTCTTTCAAATGCTACTTAGTAATAATAATTATAATTCTTGCAGCTGAGTTAGCACCTCATTGCGTCTCTCAAAGCGCTTCCCAGAATATACTGTAAAATGGAGTGACTGTGTATTTTGTGGGAGAAACGCGGCAGCCATTTACGCACAGCAGCGTCCCCACAAACAGTCGTGGATTGAGTGACCAACTTATTTATTTATTTATTTGTTTATTTATTTAAATAAAGTCTAGTCCCAGGTGGAATTTTCCCCCCAAAGTGTTGGTAATTAATACAAGTGCTAACTATCTACACTGCCATTAACACTCCAGTTTTCAGCTGGTCATTAAAAAGGTGTTTTCTCCATCTGCTTCCACCATATGAAACTGAAAGAAAGAGAGAACACACAGAAAGAGAATAAGATCACAAAAGACTTTGTGACTGTCAGGAGTTCACCCTGTTTAGTGCTACGGCAGAGGTCATTTGATCTCCACTAAACAGCTGTAAAGTAGAGCAGGGAACTACAGACAAGAGATTGTGAAGGTTTAATTCACTATTTAAGGCTTTCAAATCATGTTTGTGATATCCAAAACACACCATACTGAGCCGTGATGACCCCAGGCAGACAACGTGCCTCTTGGGTTTGGAATTGTTGGTGTTTGGGTGATTTCACCTGTGAGGTCCAACACCCTGAGAGTTAGCAGTGTTAAAACATCTTGAGAAACAGACAGATCAGTGTGATGGTGCTGTAGTTCTCCTCCAATTCTTCCCAGTCCAGCGATCACAGGTCTAAATCCCACGGATGCCTGATGCCTGATCACTAAAGCTGACAGCTCCAATAGTGATGAGTTTTGCCAGAGCCTGTGCAGGTTCCCGAGTCAATTGCCATGCAATGGAACATGGTTTCATTCCAGAGAGAGACAAGTGAATGTTGCTATTAGATTGCCTCCACTCATGAAGCAGAACGGCCAAGAAGAGAAAGGAGTATGTTCTGTAAATCCCAAACCAAAATATCATGTTGAGGCAAACAATACTGTTTGCTCGAGGATTGATACTTTGCGTGGCTGAGTGAATCTGGATCTCCAGATGCAAAACTTGGACCCACATTTCTTCCCACTGATTGACCGCCACATCTGGATTTTTCTTTCCCCCCGAAGTGCCTATGTCAGCGTTCAGAACATCTCAAGCTGCGCGAAGCTGAATTACTCCCCGGTCATCAGACGGGGGATGAATTCAGACGTCTTCAAAGGACGAGGAGGGTGTGTAAGAGGATCTGAGTTTGGTTTTGAAATCGCATCGAGGAGAGAAATTCCACCCGAGGCAACATTTCACTCCACTCGTAGATTACTTCAGAACGTCCAAAACTGAGCAACTTCTTCCAAGCGGTTCTCTTCATTTTTGAATATGGTTTTCTGGAAAATTCTTTCGAGAATTGTAATACCGAATTCAACAATGTGCCAAATTTAAAACCCAAGACGAGTCTGGCTCAGCGCTGAGCAGTCAAAGCCATTCCGTCCCCAACCCACTCCTCGTGGGAAAACGGTGGGATGGCACATATTCTCAAGTGAGGAATGTTGGTGTTTCTGCACGCTGGGAGCACAGATAATATGTTACTTGAAATAAAATGTTTCTTCTGGACAGCTCTGGCTTCAGAAACGATATTTAACTCAATTTATTGGTGGCGATGTCAACTCTAAAATTGTTACAAAATTACAGTGATTTTTATCCTCCAGAATTTGCTCGGTCTCTTATTCTCTTTTCATGATGATCCACGGCTTATTTAATTTGGAAGATAAGACCAAGGGTTTACTGTGGACCATTTAGTACTGAGGTTCCAGTGACTCACCAGTGACAATTTTTTCCTCCATGACAGCTCTCTGATAGAGCTGCCCACGTGGTCTCTGCACTTTCCACAAAACCCCGTGTCTCTTATGGTGCTTCAACAAGTTTGATAATGTTCCAATGACCCTCCATGAAAAACAAATCTCCCGATCTTTGTTCCTGTTTTTTTGGAGGGATGGAAATGATCTTAAAACGATGCTCCGATGGCTGGAAGTGAAAATATGTTTTTCCCCCCAATTTTCAATGTCCATCCTAAGGGTACAAGTTTGGGAGTGTCGGCTTATTGCTGACTGCAGGATGTTCAGCTCTGTTTATGTCAGGATGCACAAATACTGCAGTGGGCAGTCCATGGACAGCCAGTGACTGTAATATATCCCTCTCGAGCTTTGCCAATGGACACAGGGAAGCACTAGCTGTGTGAGTGGAGCAAATCCACTGCTCTATCTGTGGGTCGTGTCTGCGTTCTGCGGTCCCAGCTGCTGTGAAATGATGCAGACATCAAAGCTCACTGAGATCAGTGTTCTGGCAGCAAAATAACGATAATTTTTCACTGACCTTCACGACTGTTTTGCTCTAAGTGGCCAACTCCATTTAATCAGCATTTATTCTGTATTCAGATCAATTGCCAGCTGGTGTTATTTTGCACCGATTGCTCGGCTTCAGAGAAATAAAAGAGGGGAAATGGCACATGGAATATATCTTCCTCCTTGATCCAAATTTTCCTTCTTCTGTCTGAGTGGAGTTTTTTTTACCAATAATAACCCAATTCCTACCAGTTTTCTGCATCTTGTACTCACATAGTCTGCGCTGACGCTGCAATCCAGCACTGGGGGGTGTTGCATTGATGGAGAATGTGCTGTAAAGTGAATTGACTGTGTATTTTACCATTTTTTAAATTTTTTTTCATTTTTGAAGAGATTATTACCCCCGGAGAAGCGATCCGCCAATCGACTAACAGCCGTGTTCCCACTTACTGCCGGGTGAACAGAGCCGTGTGCAGTAAGGCAACTTGCCTAAGGTTTCACCCTGCCCGCTTTGTAAATGAGCCTGAGGTGCAACACCAGAGTCCATCAGCATTATTGCTAACTCGTACCATACCTCACTTTCCAATGTTTAGTGGTGAGATTGGACATAAAGCAGGAATAACCCTTCTCTGATCTACTCCATTGCCGTCCATCACATTAATGAGATCAAAACATTAACCCTTTAGTTGTGCATAGGGGTTTGTGCAACACTGCAGACACCACACTATGAATTTCTGTGGTTATTTTTATTTAAGTTAGCGATTCTGAATCTGCGCATCCAAATATTTCTCAAATTCCTCTATTTCTTTTGAATTACAATTTTTGTAACGTGTTGTACAGCAAAACGGTGCAATACTTTTATGCATTAAACATTAATAATAATAAACCTTGCATTTGATATAGTGCCTCATCAGGTCTTTGGGGAGTCTTAAAGCGCTTCATAGGATATACTGTAAAATGTAGTGACTGCGTATTTTGTGGTTGAGCTAATTGCGCACAGCAGTGTCCCACAAATATTGGATGAGTTTACCAAATACTTGCGTATAGCTTTCCGCATAATAGCTTGTTTATTTATTTTCACTTGATTGCCAGTAAGAAGTGGAAAAACATTCTTTTAATAGCTCAGCTAATGCTCTGAAATACCTTGTGTCTTTAGGCAAAATATCCCATCTGCTGCTTTACTCTCACTTGCATCACACTGTCTCTGTGGTCTACGTGTTTTGACGGACGGTCTAACTCTAAAATTCTGCTAAAATGCAATCTTGCAAAAGTTTGTGATATCCGGAGCCTGGTCGGTGAGAAAAAGGAATCTCAGTGGATATGTTGCGAGATGGGAAACTTACACGATGGGTTGCTAATTGCGGTTAATGGCATAGTCGGTGATTAGTGGAAATTCAAGTCATTTCTCATTATTTTGCTTCTGGGGGTCTATAACACACAGCGAAGCCATCACCATTTTTAGCAATCAGCCCATGAACACACCCCATCTTTCCTGGAGATGACAGGAAAATCACCCCCATTTTTCCGTGAGAGTTTCTCACACTACCTCGTCCTCCGGTTTATCTGGAGTACAGTTCCGGTCCTTGCAACATAAGGGGGCTGGTCAGACCTAATGGCAGTTTGGGGGTGGGGTGGGGTGGGAGTTTGACTGATACACTGGATGCAATCATCTTCATATAAAGCTCTGGGAAGGAACCAGGCTGTAGCTTGTGATACAGTTGTAAATATAGTCTTTAGCAATGGGACTGGGTCCAGGTATCCACTGGGAATTTTTTTGTTAAACTGTAAGTAGCTTGGGCTGGAAGTAACTATAAACCCAGGATTGTGTAAAGTGCAATAAGGCTTTGTGTTTTCTGAGAAAATAGCAGTGAATGGATTTAGGCTGTTTGGGCTGTAATCGATATCAGATATATCCATGTGGAACTATATATGACAGGCATGCTGCTAATGTTCCATTCATACTGCTGGAAGCAATTTGAAATCACTTCCAGTAATAAAGTGATTAGAAACGGAAAATAATATTTATAATACTCAGTCCGTAGTCACCAGGGTCTGAGGAGATCTGTGCATGAACAACTAGCACTGTTATAATGGGCAAAAGAAAATACCTTTACAGTGTGTTCAATTACTTGTGTCAGTAGACTGATTTAATAACAATTCTTGCAGTTGATAACAGTGTTTAAACCTTGAATAGACTCAAAACGCTTCAAAGTTAAATGCCGTCAGAAGGCAAATAATTACCTTTTTTTTTAAAAGACAAACACCACAGCCATTTTGTGCACAGTATGGTTCCCCCCCACCACCCAAACAGCTATGAAGGCAATGACTAGTTTATCTGCAGGATTGAGACAGCAGCGAAAAACAGTCACCTCACATCCATGTTTGGGTCCTGACCCCTGACTGTCCAGTGCTTTGGGACATCCTCCCAACTTGAAAGGCGCTCTACAAGTGTCATGTTGTTGTTGTTGTTGTTAAAACTGGTGCTTATAGCAGAAAATTAATGATGATTTAAGGTTGTATCCTGAATACATTGCTTGAAATAGCAGGGAAATGACCGGTAGACAGACACACACACACACACTTTAAACCACCAGAACATATCTTTATTCAGTTTGATTGTGGCAAAGACATGGTGTGGAAGGGGTTCTCTCAAGAACAATCCCACTCCAATGGCTTGTGTTTTAAAAGCCTTTATTGCCCCAATTAAATAATTGTAAATATTGGTTCAGTTCAAAAATCTTTAAATAGAAATAAACTTTTTGTCTTTACTGTTCCATTCGGAACAGGCTGCAAACCCTCAGGTTCATTCTTTAACTCAGAACAGGTTGCGATTTGTGACTTGAATCATTTGTCTTTTCTTTTCTCTCTCTTGCTCTGCACCCCGTCGCTTTTATACCATGTGCTTGTTGAATCATTGATAAACCCCACCACCCACTTGACTCATTCTTTCATATCATTCTCCTTAAAGGCAAGATCCAGAACTCCCGAGTTGAATCCCGAGCCGGAAGTCCAGGATCTCAGCATGTTCCCTCCACTCCTGTTGCCCCTCAAGAAACATTTGTTTGCTATTAATTGCACTCTGGCTCAGTGCCTGACATTCTTATTAAACTACGGTGACAGATTAAATGATTTACTGTATTTTACCCCCCGATTGACGACAGGAATTTACAGTAGAACTGACCACGGTCCAGTAAGAGACATGAGCCAAATGGGTATAGATTTGTTTTCAGTTCCTATTCACTGAACTGCAATATGAACTAACCTGGTACGCTATTTCTTTAACTCTTTTGAGATCAGTAATCAATCAATGTTTTTTCTACACAGTAGCTCGCATGCACGTTGTTAGTTCTGTTTTACCTTGTTCTGTACCACAATATTCACTCAACTAATAGAGTTCTTTAAATTGATTAATTTCCCTTGAAAGAAAATAAAATGTAGGTTAAACTACTACTAATAATAATACCTCTTGCATTTGATACAGAGCCTTATCACGTCTTCGAGACGCCTCAAAGCGCTTCATAAGATACACTGTAAAGTGCAGTGACTGTATAGTTTGTGGGCAAAACTTCACTCCAATAACCTGCTGGACAGTTATAATTTTTACTTGAACATATTTAAAAGGTGACGATTGTTAGTTTAACTCACTGCCATTTCAGGTCTAAGATCGGGGCTGGAGTTTAGCTAATGTGAGCAAGCAAAAAATATTTTTTCTGCTGGCTAAGAAGTTTACAAGAACTCAACTTTTTATTGAGTTCAATCCAGTTCCTAAAAAGTATGGGTCTACAGTCCAAAACCGCCTGCAATTTACCAGAAATAGGCAGCTCGTTCAGATGCTGCGAGGGTTCCTAGCGTGGGAAATGGAGTGATCTATGCTGTGACTTCTAGCATTTCAGATGAAGATATAATGTTGGGATGGATCAGTTGTGCTATAAGTGATCGAGAAGTGCTTCATTGTTAAGACAACAACAAAAAAATTACAATTGCATCGTGTACCTTCCACGTCGGGAGGACGTCCCAAGGCGCTAAAGACTCCTCGATCATTTACAATTTTAAGCCAAAATGCCAATGTGTTGGCTTCCTCAAACATGTGGAGATTAAAGGTGAGTGGATTCAAGTTAATTTCCCACTGAGAGTGAACACCACAAGTCCTACCTGACTCCCTCCCGTGAATCTCCTAGCAGGAACCTGCAGCCCCCATTGGTAGAGGCTTTGGAGGATGACCCTTCGCTGTGGAAGCTGTGGAAGCTCTCAGGGACGCTTCCCTGTGTGAGGGGGCGCTGTATAAATGCAAGTTGTTGTTGTTGTAGAAGCCTTACAGCCCACGTGTCCCAAAAAGGGGAAGAGGACAGAAAATCAATGATAAAGAACCTTACAAAAGACTAAGATAATAATAATAATAAAATAATAATAATAATAATCATATGTTGTATATCAGAAGGCGACCAACAAACCTGTATCTGTTTCAAATTCTGCTGCTGCAAAACATTGTGTTGTGTTGTCTTTGTCTACGTCAAACAATATATTTAAAAGATCTTTGCCAAACGCAGAATAAAAGATCACTGGGAGACATTGTGAGGAAATAATAATAATAATCACAATCACCCATTAGAGGAAATGAGATGACACATCGAATCACTAAAGATACTCTTCATAATCGTACGTAATCTAAACCTCAAGATTAAAAATTGTCTTGAAATTGCTCCCAAATATCATTACTTATTAGTGCGTGCTATTTTAATGTTATGTCAGAACGTAGCTCGCTTTGGGGACTACTTTGAGCCAGTAGCAACTGAAGCAACTGAAGCTCGCAAGTGGATTAAAAATTCATGTTGCTATCACTGTAAGTGCAAGCGAATCGAGTGAAAAGCTGTCGTTGAATACTGGCACATATTATTCAGTCTGAGATACAGCATTAACCACCGCATCGTTTCAAGTCTTAAACAAAAGTTTCAGAGTTTCATTGCCTGGTAATTAAAGGGCATCTATCTTTCGTGGCTTGATGCAAGTTCTTGATATCAGTACAAACACTACATCCCACCGAGTGAGCTTTGCTAAGTACAGTGTATGCCTACAATTTAAAATACTTTACAATACATCCAGTCAAATGTGACAGCCTTAAGCGTTTAATACAGCATTCCCCACCGGACACCACCTCCCCAGTGACATCAAACACTCCACTAGAAACGCAATATACAAGCATTTGAATGACATAATGTCTGGATCCCTTTTATCCATACTCTTGAGCTGCATCTTTTTATTCTGTTGTTTTTCTTACCAGGTAAACAGAATCTGATATTTAAGCGCAAGGCCCACAAATCTCACTGGGATTCTGAATTAGATTAGGCTACGGATTCCATTTTAAAATGCCCAAAAAGGATCTTTTTTCCTTCCCCCCGAAAATCAAGTTCTTTTTGTTTTCTATAATCCCCACAGAGAAGAGTGTTTTGTAAATCGAACGGTCAAGAGATCGATCAGTAAAGGACATGAAAATTAAACAAGAAACTGACATTAGATGAATCAGTCACTCTTCCGTGTTTGAATCTGGATTGGTTTGTAAAACCTGGTTGAAAGCTTAATATGAGCCTCAGACTTCACCATCAGCTCCACTTTGTTATCTCCAGTGATGTCTTTACCTGCTTTTACACCTGAGTTTTGTGTTAATCTATTGCTCATACACTGTTTCAAGGGTAAAATACTGACTTTATAAATATGGTATATAAGTCACATTTATGAATAATATCTCGGAGAAATGGAGTCCAACATATGGTTTGCATTTAGAAATTCCTGAAGTATTGAATAGGAATTACAATATGTGCATGTGCTCGAGAGATCCTGCCTCCTCACCCCCGGGATCAAGCATTCAACCTCCAGCTAATCTCTGGCTCGCCCCAATTTCGGTAGGAATTGGAACGCACCAGGGATTTACTTTAGGAACTTCTCATTTTAAACCACATAATGGACTTCTGTGACAACTGTGTAATTTACACACATCAGTAAGAGCATCTGCGGAGTGACAAAAATGCCTATTACCCTACGCTTATTATTAAGTATTATTAAAGCCTTTAAATCCAGTCCCGGCATAAGAATCGCATTAGGCTTGATAAGATCAAGCTGGCTCTTCAGGAAGCCATCTACTGTACAGCAATAGCAAGAAGCTATGAATAACGTATTTGATCAAATGCTTCACTGTCTCTACTTCTGTTCAGGGATAACAAATCCATCTTTGACACAAATGATCACAATACTGGATATGATATCGGAATAACTCTCTAACTGGATACATGTTCCTTCAAATATTCTCAGATATCAATTAATTTCTGGTAGCTGTGCGTGTCTGTAGCTGTGCGTGTGTGTATGTGTGCGTGTGTGTGTGCGTGCGTGTGTGTATGTGTGCGCATGTGTTTGTGTGCATGTGTGTGGGGATGGGGCAGGGGAGGGGGTATAATCTAGGAATCTAGCACTTGGATTCATTTTGATGACGTGATCAGACTCTGTATCAAACACAAGGATTATTATTCTTAGCAAGGCTTGAAATCAAATATTTTTTAATGATTCTAATTTGTCTTTACCGCTGATGTTCATTCGCCTGTTATTTGTGAAATAAGGATTCAACAGAGTACAGTAGTCAGTCTTTAACCTGCATCGCATGAGCAACAGAACAGTCTTTCATCGGTCTGCATGTCAGTATGATTGAGCTGCTGTGAAGACGATTATTTTTGTCAGTTTCAACCATGTGTAGTTGTACAGAAGACTACACTTTATTTTACATATTCATTTCATTTAATTAAGAATCATGGCGCAACAATGCACGACATGCCAATGTGGTTTACTCAGATCTTTCACCTCCAGCACAATATTTCAGTTAACTTTTTGAAGTCCCATGATTTCTACAAGCTGGACGTTGGACTCGTGGAGGCATCCGTACCACATTTAAAGAGGTTCACTGATACACTTCAGTTTGGACAGCAAGCCACTCATTATTTCCATCTTTTATTTATAGACTCGTATGAAGTACAGTTGATTCCATTTAAAGCCACCATGTGCCTTTTCTTAGCCTCCCTTAAACCTTAAAGCTGTCAAAACTCAAGTCCTTTGAACATTCATCTGAAGATGCCCCAGGGATTCTCTCAGGGGGAGGGAGGGGAGTGGGCGGGTGGTGGGGGAGAAGCTGAATGTGGTTTCTTCAGGAATTCTATTGGAATGTTGTCTTAAAGGCAAACATCGAAGAGTTCTGCGCTGCCATCGTTCTCGCCTTTGCGTTAGAGAAGAACTTGGCTCAGTGGCTAAATGTACCGGCTTGGTGTGAAACTGAGTGGTAATGTCCCTGGTTTTTTGGGGCTGGGTTAGCTGATGTTAGCTGCACGACAACATGTGAGTGGCCTCAGTATCTAACCCAGGACGAGGGAGAGGGAGAATCTAATCTAGTGGGAACCAAATGCCAGGATCAGTCAGTACCTTGAGGTGAGGAGAAGTGTAGGATCCACTGTAACGAGCCCGTGCAACATCTTACTGCTGCTCCCTATTTGAAAGTCATGTTACGTGTGACCTTGCTTTGCTGCCTATGTCTTCTCTGGTTTCCTGCGTGTACAGGTCTTCCCTCCCTCCCTCCCAGTGCTGCTCTAAGCAGCTCTAGATTTCCGAACTCTTTAATTCTTTTAGACTTTGTCGCTCAAATGTAGTCATTTTGTGATGTCACACAATCCTGGCTTCAGAAAGAGGGGGCAATAATTTTCCAGGGGTAATAATGGCTTCGAAAATAATCTTAATAATAAATTGGTCACTTCAATCCACAACTTTTCGTGGGGACGCTGCTGTGCGCAATTGGCTGCCGCGTTTCGCCCACAAAATATACAGTCACTCCACTTTACCGTATACTTTGTGAAGTGCTTTGAGACGTCACAAAGCCATGATAAGGCGCTATATCAGATGCAAGGATTATAGGGATATAACAGAGGATGTGACAAAATTGTGGATTAGGCAAAGAAAAATGGGAAGAAATCTTTCAATGAATGTTGGGATTGCCCATGATAAATGCATTCCAATTGATCCATTACAGGTCGCAAGTAGAGCAAAATACACACACTCACTCACGCACATGCACATTTACATCCCCAGAGTGTGTGTTGGGGTGGGGCTGGAGTTTACCTGTATTTTAGCTGAAAATAAGCTGAAAATCAAAACTAATGGAGTATAATTTATTTTACGCTATGCAATTTAACAGTAATTAATCTTATTACGAGGTGCAGTGACCTCTAGTGTTTAACCACTCAGATTTGTTGAATTCCGATTAAAAGTAGTTCGATTAGGTCCGAAGATTTCAACGCCCCCGATCACAAAGAATGCTGTTTGTATGCGGATATAAATAGGGTACAGGCATAACTCAACTGTTATAGCCGTACAGCAGTCAAACGCTACCTTGCGGGTCAACTATGTTGTTGGCTCTCTCTGACAAAGCTGGTATGCAAAATGATAACAGAACAATTTTCTGAAGAGGCTTGGGCCGAACCGTTGTGTCAGAGTTGCTGTATTCTGCTCAAAACCAGTCAATAATTGCCAGCGCCCATTGTGTACGGCGCGGCGAGATTGTGAACGTAGGAGCAATCAGGGGATTTATCTGCAGCTTGTTGCTCAATGACACCCCCGTGTCTTCTTTTAATGGAGTTTCATTAGGCCGAGCAGCCTACGGAGCGTTGCAGCAATTTTTAGTCACCAGAATTTATAGGCGTCTTCGGGAATGTTGTTCAAAGCTGCGTGCGGATTTGCAATGTGAAAAGGGCAAGTCTGTCAATGGTACAAACCTACATTCTGCTTTAAACCAAATGCCCCCTGGTCAGCATTAACCCGCATTTCTATCTAATTATATTTTCGAATCAATAACATTTGACATCTGTGTGGCATTTTGGGAACACAGTGCCCATTAATCAGATCCATTTCCAGAGCGGTTTCAGCAAAAACGATCAGATAAACACGAGTAAAATAAGAGACAAAAAAGCAACAATCTGTGACAAGCCATCCACAGTCGGGGCTCAATGTCATACTGCGAACCTGTATGGGAATGAGTTAGCCAGTGAAAGGGTTTAAAAGACACGAACGCTAGGATTTGTACTAGATTAAAAGGCTAGGGTTACCCAGAGTCCATTCCCCGGGTGCCACAACATTATTATTTCAAGATGAGGTTTAAGATGACATTTCGTAATTTAAACAAAACGAAATTATACATTTATGAGGTCACTGTTCCGTGGACCTGAACCAAACATGTGGCAGGCAGCGTTTGATGTGTGATTGGTTCTGAAACCTCTTGGGCTAACGGTATGACATCACAGCTGTTTACCACGAGGAGTTCATTATGTCTCGGGTGATGTAAGTGACATTTTGTGTATAAGAAACCGGCAGCGGGGATTTGAAAATAGAATTTTCCGATTCACACTTCCACTTGCACATTCCTGTCTCCAACGTGATTTGAGGGGAAGAGCGGGAAGCTGAATTAAACCCTAAAGAATTTGTCCTCCCTAATAAAAAAAACAATGTTTATATTTGGAAGAAAGCTTTTTTTTCCCCCAACTTTTTTATATGTCTACAACATTTTTCAACTCGTAAGAAATATATTTGCAAACATTTCTAAGGCCAAACATCACTCGTAAACCCTCACAAATCCATGGGATGTATGGGTTATTGTTTATCCATTCGTTAAACAAAACCATTTCATTTTTGATGGAAAAACGCTGCTTAAGACCTCTAAGGTTTAACAGTTTCTGGGATTGGAACAAGTTTGGAATTGCACTGTTGGGAAATTTACAAAGTTTAAACACAGATTTCATGTTTTGTTCACTGTCTTTGTTCTCTGACATTAAGATTTGTATCAATAGAAATCCCAAAGAATTTGTTTTCACAGAATCAAAGGTTTACATTTGTGTGCAATTCAGAGCAATAAAAAACTTGTTTTTATTTTGAAGGTAAAAATATCTTCCAGGATGTAGAAAGCTCACGGCGGGTAAGGATGGTGAGTTCTGATGTCAGTGTCAATGTGCGTTTGTCAGTTTCTACAAATGAGAATTTACAATCTGATTAAAATTGTAAAATCATGGATTACATTCACAATACAGTATAATACAAATTTATATTTAAATCGCACCTTTGAAGTCAGGAGGATGTCTCAAGGTGTTGGATAGTCTAAGGTTTGCACATGGATTGGGTAGCACAGTGGGTGAATTCATTGTCTTTACACCTTTGGGATCCAACTTTGAATGTTACCTCGACCCCAATCCCAAACCCCACTCAGGTCTGAAACACTGACTGTCCAGGGCCTTGGGACGTCCTCCCGACGTGAAAGGCGCTTTACACATGTCATTTTGTCGTTGTTGCGGTAGACCAATGTGACGTACCAAATATGTCTGACTGCAAAATACACAGTCACTACATTTTCCAGCGAATCCTGTGAAGCTCTTTGAGTTATCATCCCAACATGACAGGCGCTGCATCAAATGCAGTGATGATTAGTATCATTACTTATTGTGTAAACTCTTTTTATCAGGTTTAATGTTCCCCTATAAAACATGCTTGGATTTAACCCAGTCCCTGGACGGTGTGGGTGTACAGCACCCATTTACTCACATATGAGGCTTTATTGTTGTTAAATCAGGGATCTCATTCAGATCATATATGTCCTTGATTAAAGGGGAATTTGGGGCCATTTTAAAAAAAAAAGATTTTCTTTCTCTTCTTTATTAGAGCTTGGCCTTTTAGAACTGGATACTAGACATTGCTCTTTGTGTCTTTTCAACTTAAAAAATAGTCAATTTACTCCCATATGAATGGTTCTCTCTTATAGCGGGGAATTTTACTTTGTGCACCACTAACAATAGCTGATCAGGACTCGAGGAGGGGTGGGTGAGATCAAGTGTCTCGCTGTACGTATTGCATCTGTTTCATCGGATCAGCACGTATATATCCACCATCGCATTTTGAGGCCATCAGTCAATTCCATTCACTTCAAACAGGTCAGATAACATTCTTACCTAACCAACAGTGAATATATTCAATCACTACTGCAGTTATACAGGCAAATTGTTCAATGACAGTGGAACGATAGATTCAGCCATTCTCTGATGGCTATCATTAAGACCTTAATGATTTATAAAGCACAAAATTATCTTATTCAGCTGATAGCAGGCATAATTTCGAAAGACAGGGCTCCTGCAATACTGCACTATGGTATAACAGTTTTATGCTATCTCTGAGTGGCTGAAATAGTAGCTAAAACCACAGTATCAGTCAAAGATTATGTATGCTATTAAATTAATATTTTTATTGGTCGCAAGAGTATTATAATCTTAACAAGCTACTTTTCTCTGCAATGAACTTGAATTATTGCACAAGGTTGACGTTGAGGAAATGTTTCATCGGGAAATTCTTATACGTTTCTTCACTGTGATCTACAGAAAATCCCTTCTGGTCCAAACAGTAATCAATGAGGAAGTACAGCTGCCGTATGTTGAAATAGTTGAGTTGAGCTTCAATTTAAAACCCACACCGTGGGTTGAAGATAAAATAAGATGTTGGGAATCCTACAGGAATGAGGTGGGGACGCCTTTTGAATATTCCAAATGAGGTTTCATTCAGGTGGAAACAGACAGTATTGAAGGAGCTGAGGGTAACAGTGACAGTGTTGTCTGGGTGGCAATGAGGCGCACTGTCTTCCTGACAAGCTGGGGAGACGTGTCAGGGAGATGGACAGAGGCTGACACGGAGAATGTTCATTGGGGTTAGGCTCACGTCCACCATCATCCACTGTCTCACACACACAAAAAATGTAAATAGTTAGAAAACAGCCGCACATTTTTATGATGTTCAGAATGCTGGTAACACATGTAATGCTGTTTGCATACTGAATCAATACATTTAGTTTTAACTATGTATATTAATCTGATTTAATCTCAGGGGTTGATTCAATGTGAATCCAGGAAGGAGTGGTACACATTTGTAATATAAATAAGCTTCCAATTCGATTAACCCTTTGAACATTGAATGCTTTTTCTAGCTTTGAAATTATTTTCCATGGTACATTTGCAAAAGAAAAGCCACCAATCCTGAATATTCTGAAAGTGACTTTAAGACACTGAACAAACCTCTATTAAATAGAATTCACAATTGAAAATATAAATTCAACATTGTGAATTGTACTTTGCTGTTTATTATTACTGCAGTTGGGTACAGTCCCTAAACTGATTCAATTTGGCTCCAATAACTTGGGTTTTATAATCTAGACCCGCTGTTGATTCTGATTTGATGCAAATCAACAAACCTAATGTAAACACAGTTTAAATAACAGCAGTAAATCCCTGGCCACAGGACGTCAAAGAATGACTGATGTTTTTGATTACCTGATCATCCAACATGACACTGAAGGTATGGTGACAATGTACAGCCGGGCACAACGGCCCTCTTGTTGCTCTCCCTGGTACCAGTTAATGGCTTGATGCCCTTGAGGAGGGGTAGGATGAAATGAGATTCAGATTACAGCAAAGAATTAGCCAAGAGTGAGAAAATGTGATTAAAATCTAAACAGAAGCAAAGCCCTCTGGTAGTTTTACCTGCAACAGATGTTCAGCATTTGAACAGGAATTAGACATTGTTGGAGACCGAATGAGAATTGTGGTTGTCTAATTATTATTAATGCCGTCTAATTCATAAAATAAAGTCGTTAAATCTACTGTACCAATTTCCGATCAGATGCCTAATCATGTAATAAGTCAATAGATGGGCCCTATTCAATGTTCAATGGAGTTCAGTAAAACTTCAGCACAAAGTAGGTGCCGGAAAGTAGCAAAATGCATCAAGTTTGGGACAGTAATGACAGACATATTTGGTCTTATGCAGAAATGGTTTGGTTATGGAGTGAAATGAGGCCACGGCAAAGTTTAATTCCTTTGGAATTTTGTTCAGCAACTGGATTTCATGGCAGATTTTTACATTTCCAGAAACTCAAAATGGCATCCCTGGAAACCTGTCTCTCTCCGCCCAGAAGTATCTCACTCACTCTATCATCTAGTGGGGAATATGCAAGGTTTCCATTTGACGTCGCCTATTCAGAGGTACTTCCTGACAGCAGCTTTTTCTGTTTATCCTTTTTCTGTTTCCAAAACAGTCCAAAAAAACCTGTGCTGTTTATCTCTATTAATCTACACTGCAGAAAACACTATGAAGAAGTTATTTTCTGATATTTGATTTCAGATTAAGTGTGGCAAGAAAGGTCCTTTTGAACTATACAAAGTGTTGTTTGTACCTTTGACGCTTTATAAACCCATTACAAGTTGTCTTGAATTTGAATAATTGACTTTAACAAATGTTCTCCTAAAAATTGCACCTAAAGTATGCAAAAAGATAGAACAAATGTTTAATTTAGTGTTTCCGTGTTTGATTTATGAGTTTACTGCCAAGGCAGATATTTATTCTTCATTACACCAGACACCTAGGAGCCATTGTTGAATTATAACTATTAATCAGGACGGGGATCAGAATCAATTGTGTTTTGCACTAACAGCCAGTCCAAGGTCAAGATGGCAAATCCCATATCACAACTTCGACACACTCAAAGTGATGTTCTTGGGTTTCTTTGTTATTCACCAGAAGCTTATGTTAAATTTCACTTGAAGTTTATGCTAAGTTTTCTCTGGTTATTGCTGATCCTGCACCGGTTATCCTGACAGCTGCAGCTGAAGAATCACCCGGGGCAACGCTCAGTCAGTAAATGGGAATCTGAAACCAGTCAATTTTGAGATTTGTGAAGTGAGTCAAAGAGAGTCAAAGCCTATTAGATTTAGGATACACTTGCAGGTGTGTTATAATAGAGGCTTTTTTAAAAAAAACATAAAACTCCATTTTGTGGGGGTGTAAATACAGTTATAACTTTACAAAATTTGATACCGCTTTCCAAACCGAGTTTACTTTCGCCGAAACATCTTTGACATACAAACCATCAATCCGTGTATAAACATTAAGCTAAACATTGAGTTTCAAATGAGTTAGTTATCATGCAGCATGTTTGTTTTCACAAACCATAATATACAATAACATTTCTGATAAAGTTACTTTTTGAGGAATAAACAGTATGTCGTGGTGTACCTTATAAAGAGAATATGGTCTTAAAGTAGATTGAATTTAAAGTCTTGGTAGAACACCGGTTTAATTTTTATTTTATTTCTTCCATCTTAATTTCCCTACGTCCATTGTCAACTAGACAGTCATTTTAGGGCACAGTACACTTTTATTGCAACTAGATGCCTCTAGGTGACTTTGTAAGTAAGTACTTCAGGGACATCTTGTGCCGCACATCAGTACTGCGCAAATGCCACCTTTTCAAATTAAAAATGATAGGTTTCAGGGCAGAGTAGATGGAAAAATAAAAGCTGCCCAAAATCCTGGTAACTGTGAAAATCTGCGAAGGGCTCATTCGTGCCTTCTCAGGCGCATATTAATCTTTATTCAGCTCACAGGGGGACCACTTGCTGTAAGTCTTGTATGATGACATGATTACACTCCCCTTCTCCAAGTAATTTACTGCCATTGCAAAGACTCCCATTTGGCAACCAAGCTTAAAACTCGTGGACACTCAACACATTTTGTTGCGGATAGATTTAAATCTCGCAAACAATGCTTTGTCCACAAACTGCATGCAATATAGGTATTTTCCTCCCCTTTGAAAATTCAGCTTGTGGAATCTATCAAAGGCTTCTTTCTGTCTTTTAACAGATGTGTTTGTGGCTGTGCCTGTTAATCATTATTAATTCTTTTGCAAGGCCATGTTTACAACACAGCTTATCTCCACATTTTGACCTGTCGCAGAGTAAGAACTTGAGGAACAGTTTACTCAAGGTTTAACGTGTAACATTCATTAATATCTTATTAGATTTAACAACCTTGTGATCTCTTGAGTCCTATGTAATGCCAGTAAAGCCAAGGTTTGATAACAAGGTGATGAGACGTGTTACAATGTAGATACACTAATCTCTTCGTCAACATGCATTTAACAAAATTAACAGATCTTTCAAATAACTGTTCAGATTGTCGTTAGGGCTATATTTCCAAACCATTATCAACCACAAACAATTGCACTTTACTCAAGGGATTTAGGTAACGATATATTCTCTTAATTGACTGAATTGTTATCTCCACACTGCAACTGTAGCTGTTGGTTGTGTTATGCATCAAGGAAGTAAACGAAGAGAAAACAGTAATAATACTACTTGCATTTAATATAGTGCCTCGTCACATCGTCGAGACGTCTCAATGCGCTTCACAGAATATACGGTGAAGTACTACAATTTCTACATTTTATAGTAAAGCCTGTGAGACACTTTGAGATGTTTTGACGATGTGGTGATAAGGCGCTACATCAAATGGAAGAATTATTATTGTAACATAAGAACAGCAAGAAGCTACGAGACCCAGTGATCGATCCTGTTTTGCCAGTTTATTTGATTTGGGCACATCTTTCAATCTCACTGCCCCATATTTTCTCCAGACCTCTTAATACCCAAGTATCTATCTATCTTCCTTTTAAACATTTCAACTGAGTAGTTATCTATGAAGTGCTTTATGACATTTTGACATATTAAGGCACTATAAAATTGCAAGTTCTTTTCTTTAACCCCCTTGGTTACATGAAGACTTGAAAAATATGAATGTCTCCGGAACTGTCTGAAACTGTTTCATAATATTCATATGAAATGTCCCAACTGTTCCCCTTACGTTTCCAGATAAATCCTTAACTTTGATTTCCGAGGAATGCTTTACCATCGAGTGAAGGTAGTTGCCAAATCTGAAAGCTTGAGGTGTTTTTCGATGGTGTAAAGGTGAAGGAAAAATCACTTGATTCACTTCCAGCAGTTGGTTGAAGGAGTCGTCTCCAAAATGTAGGGAAAACAGTAGATTGATCTGAACGCTCAATGCGGTATTAATGTGGAGGATTAAAGGGGAAATTATTTTGGGGGGCGCAATGGTTGTCAAAAAAATATTTAAATACAATGAAATACCTTATGTTTAATCACAATCATTAGTGGTGTTGAGCAGTAGTAGATGGTATTATTATACATTGCTTGTCTATTTCAAAGCTATAAATCATTTCATTGTATAAAATGGCACGTTGAGAGGTATTTCAAAATGTTTAATGATGTCGCTAAAAGTAATATCCTGTTAACTAAGGTTGAACTCAATGTTACTTGCAGGAGAAAAGTCACGCCGTCACACAGAAAATAGAACGCTATTACCTTAAAGTGAGCGGCTATGAAAATAACCGAAGCTGACAAAAGCCAGACTTTTTTGAACAAATGCTGGAAAAAGAATACGCCTTCACAGGTCAAAAACACAGATAGCTATCTCTGCCGAAAAGAAAATCTCTGCCTCCATTGTTTAATTACCCTCGGGTTATTTTGAATTTGTGCCCATTAACAGGTAGGCAGCTCGATGACTGATTGATATATATGTTGTGCCTCTGAAATCTTCCTCTCAACTTAGCTACATGGGAGGCCATATCATATTAGTAAGGAAAGCATCCAGTTTTAACCACAGATACAATTTATGTGGAGCTCATTACGGTTCAGCATTCGTACTTTTCCTCTTCCATTTTGTGGGCTGTATTGCGGCTCGGAAATTAGTCTTACTTTGGTAAGTCATTATAAAGCATGTTCATTTCAGTCAATAGTGTATACGTAGATTTGAATTTATGTAGTAAGACAATGTTCTTATGTTTGAAAGAGTAAACTGTGTATTACGTCACCGATACCAAATAAGGCCAATACCAAAGAACTAGGATTTATTGGTCTTCGGCTCCAGGGCATAGTTTGATTTATTGTGTGTAACCTAATCCATAACCAAGGCGTTCTTACATTGTTTATAATTTAAGTTTGTCATTTAAGGAACAGTTCTGCTTTTATTTCCACTGTTCTCAATTACATGTACAGAAATTATTCAGTGCAGGTTGACTTGTCAGCGCAAATAAAATAAATACAGATCCCTTGTCAACTTAGTAATTGAGAATTCTAGCATGCATCATCTATATGGTAAGATTGGTAATAGACTTTATTGACATAATAAATATGATAGCAATGGTGATATTAATTTTCATTCTGTTAACTACTGTAATGAAAGATGTTGTAACGTGAGGTTATTTGGCAGAAGGTATTACTCAAGCTGTCTAAAATTCTGCCACTGATGACTTTAGGGCTGTAACCTTCTTCTAAGCAAGTCCAAAAAATCTTGTCAATGCTGTTATAGTTTAATTATTATTGATTTTTCTGCTAGGCATGATGATGGATGGGTAATGGCCCTTCAATGTGCTGCAATAAAATGGTCCAATACTCATTTTCCTAGGAAGGTGAATGATGCTCCTGCAATAAATAAATCAACCAAAGATTACTACTTGCTGTTTAAATAATAAACAAAGGATTAACCTTCATTAAGCAAAAACACACAGATGGATTAGTAAAGAGCAAAGACAAGATAAGCAATCCTGTGATTGACAAACTGGAATCCATTATTACACAAGATCTGTAATTGCTAAAAGTCTCGAGAATCGTATGACAGCAGGATTTGCACCAAAGTTAAAATAGGATTGAATAATACTCAATAATAGGATTGAATTTAATGTACTACGATTTTATTTTTCAAAAATTAAAGTGTGCTGTGAAAAAAAGTAAGGAAATGGAATACGAATAGTATCGGCAGAGGCACCGTGGGCCAAATAGCCTCTTTGTGTGCTGTAAGTATTTTATGATTGCGTGAAAACCGAGGTTTATGAGGTAGTCTACTTGATGTACAGGTTACGATAAATCCATTACTTAAAATTATATTCGCAGGCTATTTAACTCTGTGATGCAACACTCCTGAACATATTTTTTATCCTTACCAACCATACATACATTTAAATGTTGTAAACGCACGTGGACATTGCCAACTGCAATTTTTTGCGTTTGCCTTTTAAGATGTCTATTCAAGCGTTCAGCTTTCTCTTCTCTCTCTGCCTTGATTTATTTCAATAGAATGTTTAGCGGCACTCTTATCAAGTCAAAGTAAGGCTAATGGATGAGGTAATCTTCAAAATACCTCTTTCTTGTAATAATTAGCTTCTGATTATTATTCTTATTAATAAGTAATTACTTTTCAGAGAGCACCTTTCAAGTTGGGAGGATGACTCAAAGCGTTTCACTGGATAAACTGTAAAGTGAAGTGACTGTGTATTTTGCAGGCAATGGTAGTTTTGTTTTCAAGAGACAAGATTCTATGATATAATATGCTTCTTTGGAGGAGGTTTATTCAATAGAATGCAATCATCGTGAATGAGTTAGAGGAAAGCAGAATTTTACATCAGGCACATCGAAGAGACCTACAATGAAGGGTGATTCTTCAACGCATAAACCTTTGCGTGTCACCTCAATCAGCTTCTCAAACACGAGTCTTGATGTAAAGTTACGCATGATTGCATTTGGCCTGTGCAGCCACGATCAATTGATCCATAAGTAATAAATTATTATTTTAAAATCTTTAAACCTCTTAAACAGTTACACTACCCATGAGGGCCATTTGCGGTATAGCGTGTTACATAAATGTTGACAGGTGCCACGGAAGAGGAATTCCCTAATTACAATGGCAAGCCATTTCAGCCCTGACCTCTGGACAATCACCCTTGACCCTTTAACAAGTGGCAAAACTGACCATTCCTCCAAATCATTTGTACATTTATGGTTGCTATATGTCAGCAATGTACTGACATGACAGGTCAGTCCGCTTGGCCTCAAAATTCCCTTACGTAAATGTGTCTCAAGAGATAGCAGAAACACGTTGTCCAAGTTATAAGATTGCCGATACTGAAACATACTGTGGCCCATTCTCTTTTGAACAGAAAATAACTGCGCTTGTGTTCTTCAGCTGCATTTACTGCCTCTGCAAAAACATTTGCACGTGGCTTGAAACAGTCTGATTGGTATTAAAGCTCCTCAAAATTCTGCTTTCCTCAAGAGCTTCGCAGCAATAATATTTCTATTATCATTATCCTGTATTGAAATATCTCACGAATGGAACATCAAATGTAACGGGGAGCTGGGGGCGGGGGCTTACAAGATATATCAAACATCTGGTGACGCTAGTTACAATGTGGTATGAAGAGGAATTACTGCCGCATATTTTTGTTGAATCATCAGAGGTCAGTCTGACAAAATTTGACTTATTCTCATTGGCGATAACTGTTGAGATGACACGTTCGAGGTTGTAAAGTGCGGAAAGGCGTAGATAACAGTGAGCAGGCTTTACTTCTACAAAAACAATACGGTGATTGAAAGTTGGCGAGCCCCATGACGAGGTTGGGAATTCTCCCCCGCTGCGGCACAATTACAGCCAAGTCACTGTGACATGAGAGGTGGGAGCGGAGATGCACGTTTGCCCATCAGGGCTGGTTACTGCTGACAAGTTCACAGTCAGCACTGCCCCGACGGTGGCACTGATCCAAACCGACATTCTTGTTTTAATTGACCTCCTGGTGGGCTGACAAATGGAGTGCGCGTGTGCCCGGTGTGGCGGTGCTGCACCGACTGCCGTGGGCGGTGGCATAACGACGGCAGATTGCACGGACTAAGGCGCTGCTGCTGTTGGGGTCACACACTGCGGTGTGCGGGACGTTGGCAGCGGGACACCGGATAATAATAATAATAATCATAATAATAATCCTGGCAGTTGGTAGAGCGCCTCATCACGTGGGTGAGACGTCCCAAAGCGCTTCACACGATACACTGTGAAGTGGAGCCACTTGTGTATACTTTGCGGCAGCCAATTGCACACAGCAGTGCCCCCCAAACACTCCTCGATCGGGTGAGTGAGTGAGTGAGTGAATGGGTGATGTCGGGGTATCACACTGACTGGGGGTGATGTTGAGATGTTGGGGGGTGAGGGGAGGGGACGGGGACGCTCGACGCTCGTTGGCGCTTCCGTTGGTTTAAACCGCTCTCGGGCCCCTGAGGTTAGGGCTGGTCAGGGAGACCCCCCCCCAACCCCCGAGGGGGGAGCGCTGGTCAGGGAGACCCCCCCCCACCCCCCGAGGGGGGAGCGCTGGTCAGGGAGACCCCCCCCCACCCCCCGAGGGGGGAGCGCTGGTCAGGGAGACCCCCCACCACCCCCCGAGGGGGGAGCGCTGGTCAGGGAGACCCCCCCCACCCCCCGAGGGGGGAGCGCTGGTCAGGGAGACCCCCCCCACCCCCGAGGGGGGAGCGCTGGTCAGGGAGACCCCCCCACCCCCGAGGGGGGAGCGCTGGTCAGGGAGACCCCCCCCCACCCCCCGAGGGGGGAGCGCTGGTCAGGGAGACCCCCCACCACCCCCCGAGTGGGGAGCGCTGGTCAGGGAGACCCCCCCTGAGTGGTAGTGCTGGGGGAGAGACGGGGCGGGGCTGGGGGTGAGGGGGCGGGGCTGGGAGAGGGGGCGGGGCTAGGGGTGAGGGGGCGGGGCTGGGAGAGGGGGCGGGGCTGGGTGAGGGGCGGGGCTGGGAGAGGGGGCGGGTCGGTCTTACCCTCGCGCGACTTCCGGCGCTTTCAAACCCGCCGCGTGAGCTTCCCAACCGCCAACGTCCAACCGTCACCCCCGGCCCGTCCCCCCCACACACACCCCACTGCCCCTGACACACACCCCACTGCCCCCCACACACACCCCACTCACCCCACTGCCCCCCACACCACACCCCACACACCCACTGCCCCCCCACACCCCACTGCCCCCCACACCACACCCCACACACCCCACTGCCCCCCACACCCCACTGCCCCCACACCACACCCCACACACCCCACTGCCCCCCCACACCCCACTGCCCCCCACACCACATCCCACACACCCCACTGCCCCCCCACACCCCACTGCCCCCCCACACCACACCCCACACACCCCACTGCCCCCCCACACCCCACTGCCCCCCCACACACACCCCACTGCCCCCCTCACACCCCACTGCCACCCACACACCACTGCCCCCCACACACACCCCACTGCCCCTGACCCACACCCCACTGCCCCCCCACACACACCCCACTGCCCCCCCACACACACCCCACTGCCCCCCCACACCCCACTGCCCCTCACACACACCCCACTGCCCCCCACACCCTACTGCCCCCCACACCCCACTGCCCCCCCACACCCTACTGCCCCTACCTCCACGCACCCCATTAACCCCCCCCCCCACCCCATCAGCAGCCCTGACCCAGATAAACCTGAGGGCAAAGCCACCGGGTTATACCCCCTAACAGGGCAGCCGCCCAATCGCCACCCGGTCGGGCTTTCACCCACATTAATAATAATTAATAATAAATCCTCGCACTCGACACGGCGCCTCGTCACGTCGCGGGTTGCGCTGCGTTAAAAAAAAAAGTGTAGTGACTGTGCGTTTGGCGGGCCAGGGCGCCCCCCCGCAAGCCGCGAGCGTCGGCTTTTGTCTTGAAGCGGCAGCGATCGGGGGGGGGGGGGGGGGGTGTGGAAAACCGTCCCGTCCGGCTAAGGCGCGCGCGGGGATTGTGCCGCTCCCGGCGGCGGGGATCAGGAGGGAGACATGGCGTTCAGCACTTCCGGCCAGAGCTTCGTCCCGATTTCCGACCTTCACCCGAACTCGGCCCGGCCCGTAGGTGTCGAGGGGAGCGCGCGAGCCGGGGGGGGCCGCTGGGAACGGGTCGGGATGAGGGTTCATCTGAGGAAAGAGCCTCAAGATGCCGTCTCCGATTGTGCTCAGACGAATATAATTTTAAACCGCGCCTTATCACGTCCGCCGGACGCCTCAAAGCGCTTCGCGGGATATAGTGTGCAGTGAGTTGACTGTATGTATTGGTGGGCGAAACGCAGCGGCCGATGGCGCGCAGCAGCGTCCCACACAAACAGCCGTGGATTGAAGTGACCGATTTATTATTGGTTGTTTCCCCCCCCCCCGAGGGATTATTATCAGGCGAACGTGTGGAGTAAGCAAACTTGCCCAAGGTTTCTGCCGGGGAATTGACCCCGGGAGTGCTCTAACCCGCTGAGCCGCAGGACTCCACGTGTGAATCTGGATTATTTATCGGTGATTCAGATGTTTCTGGTTTTTTTTTATAAAAAAGGTGTTACATTCTTTTATTTAACTTTTGAGACTTTTCTGCGCCCAAATGACGATCGACTAATTTCAGTGCGATAGTGGACCCCAGAATTTCAGAGCTATACCTGTCACTGTGTCTTGGTACCCTGGTCACCAAGAACCTCGTATCAGATGCTGAAGTTAATTTGAATCATCACTGAGCATGTTGCACATTCAGCCTTATCCATAAATTGTGGGAGTAAGACATGAGATGCGTTTTAGCTGCAAGCCTGTTATAAATTACTTGTCTCAGTGATTTTCCTTTATGTTTAGTATATGGGGCTTCAGCAAGCGTCTCTAATAAAAGCAAACCGTTTCTCCTTTATAGTGCACTATTATTAACCATGTTCCCAACTTTTGATTACTGCTGCAGAGTTTAATATTCTTTTGATTTTATGCCATTCAGAGTGTAGCTGGAATGGTAATAGGAAAAATTGATGCCAAAGGATTTCCTGACAGAAAAAGCTGAGTATTCTCCTTTGATAAATGTGTCTTTGAAATAAAGTTTTGTAGAATCTTTTTTGTGATGATGCAAAGGCTTTCATTTTGTGTAAAGCACTTTCCTGATGTGAAAGGCGCCAGGTGTATGTAAATTGTATTTTGTGGTTGAGAACTGCTCTGTGTGTGCCAACACACCTGAAAGGGGAGTGGAAGCCGATTCAATAACAACTTTTAAGAGAGAAGTAGATGGGTATTTGGGGAGGACACGATCGCAGGGCTATGGAGAGAAAGCGGGTCTGTGGGATTGAGTTGGATTGCTCTTTTAGGAGCCGGCGCAGACGCTATGGACCATATGGCCTCTTTCTGTGCTGTGTGATTCTATGACTAGTTGTTCAGAGCAAAAAGGTCTCAAGTGTTCAAATCTATGCGTTTGAAATTAGGAATCCCAAACCCATTTTCAGCAGCTTAAAATTGAATTCAAGACATTATAGTGAAGAGAACAGTGAAGTAATGATGTTCTTGTTAACAGGATAACATGCTTTGTAAATAGGATGTGATGTTCTTGCAAAATTCAATAGTAGAAAATCAATACAGCCACCAACATTTATGTTTATTAATTTGACAGGTTGTCTAATTTGGACATATGGGAACCTTTCTGTCGTGATTAATTTAAATCTCAATTTCTATTGGATGCTTGGTGTATTGCTAGATCTAACATTAGTTGCCATTATAATCAGTGGGTCTAGGATTTTTTTTTACTTTCCGCAGAAACCACATTTTTGGAACACTTTTATAAATTAAAATTCCAGCTTTAGAGTGGTCTATGTGAACCTAAGTTATTGTCAAAATCAAATTTAAGAAGGATGCCTTCAAAGAAATTCTTATCCTTAAATATTCATCCCCAAACTTTACATCTCTTTCTGAAGATGGAATAACATAGTAAGTCATCAGATTGTTTATTACCTCTAGTTTTAGACCGCTGAGAGAGATGTGATGGAACTAGGTTATTTTTGCTGTTGGAAAAATATTTTTCATATTATTATTTTTGGAAATCTCAAATGTATTTCCAGTAATTCCCTAACTCACAGCAATACTCTACTTGTATTTGTCAGATATGGTTCTGAATGTCACACTCAACAAAACCAGATGTGAGAATATAAGACTTCATCCCTTGGAGCAGTTGATCTACTGAATCTTTAATTGGGCCACATCATTAGGGCCGAGTAAAGGAACCTTGCAGTCAGTGTAGAAGTTCATATTTATGAGAATGATTTTGACAATTTCTACAAGGTATAAGGCTTCAGTCTGTGCAACTAACATTCTGTAAAATAAGATGGAAATGCAACATTTTGATATTTTTATTTTAATAATAATAATCCTTGAATTTGATACAGCGCCTTTCACGTCTTCTCGACGTCTCAAAGCTTCACAGAATAGCCTGTAAAATGAATTGACTGTATTTTTGTGGGCGAAACGCAGCAGCCAATTGCGTACAGCAGCGTCCCCACAAACAGTCGTGGATTGAAGTGATCAAATTATTATTGTTTTTTTTCTTGAGGGATTGTTATCAGGCGTGTGGAGTAAGGAAACTTGCCCAAGGTATCGCCCTGCCGGGAATCAAACCCAGGTCTGGCTTGCAGGGCGAGTGCTCTAACTTAGTGCACTGAGTTACAGGACTCCACATTTTAGAACTAAAATTGCACAGAACCTGTTAATGTTTTTTTAAATATTTAGATATTGGGACGGAAAGATACACTTTTACTTTCACAATAAGAGATTCTCCAAGTTGCTTCATTAATGTAGTTTCCTGGGGACGAGAGGAATACATAAGAGGATTGTCTAACAGCTTCAGGATTGGTGATTGTGGTATGTTTTTAAGTACCTACATATATGATTGTATTCTGTCAAGTTGTTTTAAAAATAATTCACAGGAAATGTTTCTTTTTCCAGATACATTGTGTAGTATGTAAATACTACAATAGGGATTGTCCAAATACATTTTCTTTTTTTAAAAAAACCCTGAAATATAACTGTTTATGCTGGATTCCCACATTTTGACCAAAGATTTTGCAAAGATCTTGATTCAAACAATTTTTTTTCTGTCCTATATATTTTTAAAAACATTTTCTCAACTAAACTTATATTAAGGAAATCCAAGGGCAATTATCTTATTTGAGAAATTTGCTATGTTACTCGTGTTACATTCAGTTCTTCACTGTGAGAACTGACAAATGATCGTCTTCTATAAAATCTTGGAGCTGCCTTATATTTCTAAAAAAGACCTTGAAAATTGGCCTTCCACATTTTGTCACTTTCTCTTCAAATCCAGCTTTACCTTTATGTTACTCTGATAGAAAACCCGTAAAACGTCTGTATTATTACTGATATACTGATAAATAATTTCTTTGAAAATCTATTCTATTAGTCGTAATTGAAAATCCACTTGTGCAGCCTAAAGATTCAGAGAAAGAAGAAAGATTCAGTCCATCCACTTCAAGGTACATGAGGAACCTTTTATGTAACTAGATGCATTTCTGTTATAATATTTAGGTTTGGGGTTATTAGCCATAATTAGAATTTCTCAACTACTGACAATTTAATATATCTGAAATATAGCTTTAAACATTTTTGTTCAATAATATTTAGTAGAGACAATGGAAAACATACAATGAAATTATAAACATTGATCCTGTGTTGTGAACTGGAATAGCCCTGCTTAACATCACTACAAAGTGTGGGCTCCATCCCTGCTGCTGGAAATGGAACATCTGCACATAGTCACACTTCTCAGAAACATGTAAACTGAGATAATTCAAAACTAAACCTTTATATAAAAAAACAAATGAGACCAGATGAATATAGTGGGTAATTTCTCACAAGTTATGACAACTGCAGAGCAGACTTCCACTTCAGCAATACCAGTGTGTAAAAATAAATGCTTTTTCACTTTGGATTCTGTTTGAAGTTAATTGTTTTTTCTTGTTTCACTTTCAGTTCCTATAGACTTTTGGTCAGTGAGAATTTTTCAACAGTTAGATCTTGCTGCAATCCGGAGATTGAAACTAAGCTTCTCTCCTTATTGCATTTGCCTATAAAAGACCCTCAAGATTATTACTCACTGGGAGACATCGTTCATAATGGGCAAAGCCTGAATGGAAACTTTATCAATATACTGGCAGCAGTTAGATCAGTGAGTTTGTATAAATATTCCCTTGGGAACCACAACTACAATAGAAAATAGGTATTCTATAAACTTGTGATTTCTTATATTAAGCTGTATCTTAGAGACATATGTTGAATATGGTGGTGTAAAATTCTATCGAAGATTACTTTTCTGTTCAGAATACTGAATTTTCATAGATGTTTGCTTTATAATACAATCAATACAATTAGAATGAATATACAGGGGATACAAATTGAATGAATATACATTGTGGATTTTTGCTCATAATTACAAATATATTGCTTTTATTCATTTTGCTATATTAACTGAGAGATTTTAATTATTGTTTTAAGGTTGGGGAGCTGAAGTATTTTACTACCGCAGACAGAAGAAAAGGACAGAGGTGTGAAATAAAACTATTTGATGAGACTGTACCATCATTCCTTATGGTCTGGTTAGTATGTTTTTAAGTTCAGTAACTGATAACTTTATTAATGCATAAATAAATATGTGTTACACATTACGATTAGATAACAGAAGGAAACACGTGAGAAAGATTGATACAATATAATGTGGGAAAATCATACAATATATGTAGCACAGCTGATTATTACATTATTATTGATAAATGATTCATAGTGTTTGATTAATTATCAGGATATAAAAGTTAGATAAATATTGTTTGTTTCACAATCTGATAGTACCACTTCATAAGTTCTTTAAGAAATTACAATAGTTGACTTTTTTGATTTTTTTAAATACAATACCTGAGAACTAATGATAATATTTACAATTTTCATAGTTGGGATAATGAATCTATGCAACTTGCACAAACATGGATTCCAAGGGAAACAGGTATTGTATATACTAGTTGATATGAGACTATTCAACCTTTCATTTAACTAATCTTCCTAACCAGATTTTATAGGTTAGATCAAATTGTATCTGTCCATTCTACAGTGCTATTTATAGCTGATGTACGTGTAAATTACGATGGTTTTCGTAACTGCATGACTTCCACAGTGAATTCCAAAACTATCATCACAACAAATCCTGGTAAGATTTCTTGGATGTATTATTTTAACTAATGATGCTGTTTAACTGAATTGTGTATATGTTATATCATTTATTTTAAGATGAACATATTAGAAACTGATCATGACATCCTAAACAAATGCCTTATACTCTTCCTTTACATTCTAATGTATATTCTATATGTATTCAATTGAGGTATCAGTTTGGCTCAGAAGACAGCCCTCTTGTCTCTGAGTCAGAAGGTTGTGGCTTCAGGTCCCATGCGGGGATTGAACTTACATATTGAACTCATTTTGAATCGACAATCGTCCAAATAAAACTGGTTGTTCACTTCATAGCTGTTTGGGCACGTTGTTGTACACAAATTAGCTGCTAAATTTGCCTGCAAAAAAATACAGTCACTACGGTATACAATAAATCCTGGGAAGCTCTTTTAAGACATCCTCCTGATGCGAAAAGTTCTGTATCAAATGCAAAGATTATTACTATTAATAATAATTACTTTTTAAAATAACTTGAAAGATTGACAAATCTATCTTCACCATTTAAACTATGATCAAATCATACACAGGTGCAGACTAATTCTGTTGCAATAAGTTCACTATCCAACCTGTAAGATATTTACTATATTTTTATCAATTAATAGTCTCCGTGATTTTATCCTCTTTCTGGGGTCTGAATGAATTATGATCACTTACTTAAGAATAGTATGATTTAATTTGCTTTAGCATAGCAGAAAAGATCCTGTAGTGTTTACAGATAAACATAATAGAACGTAACAAAACCTGTTCTTGCCAATTTGCCTTTCTATGTTGCGAATAACAAGACACAAAGGAGGCTAATCTGCTGTTCAGTTTTGCCAAAGAATATACAGAAATTGGTGGACTGGATGATGATGACCCAGAGCAAGCAAACGAAGTTATAAATTGTAAGTCTTTGATTTTTAATCTTGAAACTGCAATCAGATTTAGGTTCAGTTTATTCCCCGGCGATTTAAGTGCAACTTCTCAAGGGAGAAGGGAAGCCTGAGAGAGTTATTTTTACAATATTTACACTTAGTGTCTGAAAATTATACTTTGATTTTAAAATTGTACCTGCTTTGTATTTACCATTTACAAAAATAGGTAAATTTGAAGAAATGGCACTTCATAAAGCATAATATAACATTTTGTTTCATTATAAGCAATGAAGCGTTCCCATTTATGAGCACAACACAAGAATTACCCACATTTAGTGAATAAAGAATACCTTCTATAATAATGATAAGATGCTGGAAAGTCCAAAGAAAAGCCTATGACGCTATAGAAATATAATTAACTTTAATCTCTGGAATATATTTGTTGTGACTGTACCACCCTGAACCCATCCTTGAGTAACTCAAGTGGGAATCTTTTTCTAATATTGAAAAATGATTGTAAAGTAGAATCTGGAAAACAAAAAGTAAGGGATAAAGAATAAACTTCTGAATGTCATGCAACACAAGAGATATGCAGCATTATTAATGCCATGCTAGTAGTAAAATTAACATGGAAGAATGTTAGAAAGATGTTCGCTGACATCATATAATATCCAGAATAAATTATAGACAAATCTCATACGAGTGCAAAAGGTGATGGTCCCACGTGAATGCAGGTACCAACACTGGGAAAAAACAGAGCTGACCTACAAATATTCCTGGGGCTAATAGCACAAGATCACAAGAGCTGTTCAGATGAAGAAAGCCCTTTGACCCATTTGATCTCATTCTTTGAAAATACCAAACCTTCCACCTTCCCATTACAACATCAAACTGTTTGTTCAATGAGTCCAGTATCCTGGCCTCTACCACTCTTCCCGGTAACCAGTTCCACTTGGTGATTTCTCTTTGTGAAAAGAGGTTATGGATGCAGCAGTTTGCATGGCTATACAACTTTAGAGGAAATAATTCTAAATTTGAAGCCTATTTTATCACCTGTGTGAACAATTACTACAGTCAATGGGGAGTTGAGACCTGTAACAGCAGGATCAAATCAATTGGATGGGTTATTTTAATGGCAGGGTCGAGGTCATCTGGAGAGAATGGACTCTACCTTGAGTATGTTTAGGATTTGTGAGCTCATTCAGGAATTTAGCTGACTGTTCAACTCTCTGGTCCATTAAAGAGCACGCTTGACCACTCTCCCAAGATGATTTGGATTCTCAGATTCTGAATCTGTTTTTCAATTCTTAAAAGACTAAATGCCTTAAAAGGAAGCATCAGCAATAATTGTCTGGATTCTTCCCTCATATTATGTGGTGTACATCTTTTGTATTTTCAGTCATACAATACAGCAAAATGTAATGTAGATCATTGTCAGTTGGAATGTAGGTTTCTTCCATTTATATAAATGCACATTAAGTTATTGATTCTTTAATAGTTTGCTTTGAGGAAAGAAAGTGAATGTTGCCAACATACTTACCGGTTTTCTGTAGATGCTAGTGCGCGCGTGAATGTGAAAACCCTCGGGAATCCAGATATCATCATGGAACTGTTATATTTGCTCTCACTGCTTTTGGTTTAAAGACAAGCAGATGTGGCTGTTTGCACTCTTCACCAATGCAGGACTAACACAGCAAAATGATTGATTCCAGAGAAAACCAGATGCCAGAGATGAAATCTGTAAACCAATAGCTGAATGCTTTTTTTATATAATAGTTATTTAATTCAGTTACAATGTGAGTTACTGGGACAGTGACATGTTCCTAGTTTTTGAGATTATATATGGAGTAATGCATGTCTGTAGCTTTCATTTGTCTTCTTTAAAGACGGAACATTTTATTGTAATATTTTAGAATTTCTGATCTGGCCTTCATATATTTGTATATATTTTTCATTTTACTTTTGCAGTACATTCTATTGTGGATGTGTTCACTGTGCAGCAGATAAAAAATAAGGCCAAGGACAACGTGGGCAAGTCTGATCTGATCTATGGAATTGTTTATGCTTACATTACTTTGCTTCACATTGATTCTGATGTTTCAAAGTTAATAAGATCCAGATGGTGAGAAGGACATTTGTGCTTTATTATGCTCTTAAAAAATAAGATTCTCAAAACTTTTTTGTTTAACAAAAAATATTAGTTGCAGTGCATCTTGGTGCTATCATGATGGAAGGGCACATTATCTCTTCAATATATCATAAATATTACATAGAAATATTTTCTTTAAAAATTGGATCCTTTTAAGATGGAAACGTTGTATTAGAAGATCGTCACAAATGTAATTTTGTTGTTGATAAACCTTTGATGTTTTGGCAATCCTTCAGTCCTCCTGCCATTCCTCTTCTGAGACTCTATAGAAAGTTAACTTAATAGTTTTATGTTACTGAGATTTTTACCTCCTCAAAATTGATATGAAACTTTTATATTTGCCCGTTATTTTTCAGCAAAAAGATGACGTGTAAAATAGAAACAGTAAAACAATACAGGTAGCCACGATGGATCCTACCATTCAGCACCGGTGCTATAAGTTGTAGTGGTTACCAGTTTTTCAGTAACAATCTGTACTTCAAATGGGGAAGTGTTTGATTGCACCAAATGGTAATTTAAATGGTAACAATGCGGTATAGATAACAGGGATAGGAAGTGTAATGAAGATGGCTGTTCAGTTCTTCTATGTCATCCATTGACAAATCAAATTGTGTTATTGATGCCATTTGTTTGTGGCCTCGATAAACTTCCTCCCCTATTGAAAGAGGCTAAAGACTTGCTGTTGTAGGATGGTTGAGGAAGAAAAAAGCAGGAAATGAGATTTACAAATCGATATATTACATTTGTGCTATTTCAGATCCTTTAACCCTGGATTAGTTTTATATGTCTGAAAAACTAAAAGTGCTTTTTGAAGTCTTCAACTTTTATAATTGTATTTTTATGCTTTATGACTTTCTTTGAAAAAAATCTTAAAAATATATTAATTCTATGCATTGAAGCGCAAGGTGCAAATATATGATTGGTACATCAGGCGAGTGTACAAATACTTCCTGCCCTGACGGTTCCATGAACTCCACAAGTATCATCACCAGCTTTGATTTTTGGGTGGATCTGTCTGACCACACTGGAACCCTGCAGTCTTGCAACTTGGTAGGAAGCACAGCTGAAAAAACTCTTGGCTATACGGTAAGGATCAGCAATGGTATTTGGTAATGTTTCGAATAAAGTGATGATATAAAGTTTCTTTTGAAAGATGTTGAGATGAGCAAATGGCCTATTCCTTCGTTACACATATTCTATTATCTTCTGACATACCATTTCCAACATACCCATAAGATCTCAGATCCTTTGCTGCCCACTAGTGGCCAATCTTCTTGCAGAATTTGCCTCTGCGTTTTCCATATTTTGAATGAAATTTAATTCTTCATCATAAATAGGTGTTATTTATTTTAAGGTAAAAAAATCATTATTCATCTCTAGATATTTGTATGTTATTCCAGTACGTGGTTGGATATGAGCAGAGGGGGCAAGCAGAGTAGTATAATTGGAGATCAGAGATAAGGAGCATGTCTTAGCAAAGAGGATATTATTCAGATGTTATCTTTGTTACCTTGGATCAGTTCTCAGTAGATAGATGTTGACTGTACTAATTAATCTTTCTGTTTAGAAATAATTAATATACATTTTCAGAGATTAGATCAGCAAGAATGAACAAACAATAGAAGGGATCCCTACTGTATTTAACTAAAATGTTTAATAGTCAACCATGAATAATCTTACCATATCAACATTATTTTATGGTTTAAGATTACAGAACTGATGCTATGTATCTTGTACTGTAATTCCCAGGTTGATGAGTTTTGCAGTTTAACAGAGCAGCAGAAAACTTCATTAAAATGGAGCTTCCTTTTAGAGCGATGCAAAATCTATTTGAAGGTTTGGACTTTATTGATCATCAGCAAATGCTCCCTTCATCGCATTGAGAAAAGAACTTTTGGCAGATTTTTTAAATTCCCATCTCTCTTTTGTTTTCTATAGTTGTCCTGCAGTACAGAACTTTTTCAACAATCTGGCAATCTTACTCATGCTTTTAGTTATTTTGTTGATAATTGCAACTTTTTTTTAACATTAGAAAATACCATGGTCCAAATTGTCACTGCTGTGTTTAGTTTCCAGAGTAACACATTACTCAATGTTTTATTTTGCTTCTATCCTTTATATACAGCTGATTGCAGCAGGCAATGCAAGAAGTGGAGTGAGGGTAAATCTGCTTTCCTGTAAAGTAGCTGACCCTGAAGAGGCCAGTCAGACCTTGTCTGCCATGGGAATTTGTTGAAAAGAGCGAGAGGTGATCTTCAGGAGTTCAAAGAAGTTACCTCCAACTCTAACAAATAGAAAGTATGAACCAAGGGCCATTTAGCAGAGGGTTTATTGCACGTGTGTATGGACTGAGGCTTCCAGTTGATTCACTTTTCTTTTAGAAAAGGCCAATGATACTAAAAATTATCATATCAAACAAAAAGGTTGCAGTTGTATCCTTAAGATTTAAAATATTGAGTTTTATTTATACTCATCTCAAAGACAGGAGACAAAATAATGGAAGACATACTTCACCCCAATCTATTTTCAATGGGTTTACCCAGGCTCTGGTTCACAATGTGAAATATTCTATGCAGTCTTTCATATGCAAATTCTCAGGCCTTTGAGCAAGTCTTAATAGTTCACATTGGTTGCTTTGCGATTTCTTCCAAGTTAGTCATTTTTATGTTTTATGCTATTCTTATTGCAGTAGTTCTCGCAAATAAAGGGGATTAAGTAACAGATAAGAGCAATTTGTATATTGGTATTTTACACTCACCCCACACCTGGAACACCTGTAAACAGTCGCCCCAAATTAAATTAACTATTAACTTTGTTCTGATATGTAAACTGTTGGCAGTTACGATGCTTTGTGATGCCTTGAGATCAAATCATTATGACATCATCAAAGATGAGATGTTTTAATTAGGGATATAGACAACATACGTTTGTATTCGAAAAAGTCACTGTTGATGTAAGTAATATTCCTGTTGAGCAATTTGCCAGGTTACCATTGACTATTAATTTATTACATACATGACGTGACTGTCTGTGAAATTTCAGTTTCCTTGTGTTGATTCCTTTTTCGATGATTTTTATTTTTGAAAAGTATTGTAGTTTAAGATTACTGGATTATCTAGTCATTATACAGCCCTTAAATATCTGCTTAACTTACCTACACCATTTGAAAGCTTGGATAGTCTGCTACAGAAATCCCTCTTGTGAAACTGTCCCTAATTTACGAATGAAAATGTCATTATCAAACATCGGATAATGACCTTGACACATACTTTTCTTGAACATGGTTTTTTCAGGTGGAAATGTGTTTCAAAAAAACTTTAGCGTTGTTGATATTTTCTAAAATTCCGGACATCTAGATTCCCAAATTATATATACACTTACAGCATTCTTAAAAGCACTATTTACTAAAAAAAGGTACATAATAAAAATGCATTTTGTTTCCTAAAAAGCATGGTAACATTTATAAGCACAGCTTTTAATGAGTAACTGTAGCCAATTAAATAAATATTGGATGAAGCGTATGTCATTATTGAAAAACTGTTGTGTAATTTCTGTACTTTTCTGAATTGTCGAAATAACAAATCTGATCCCTGCAAATGTTCACATTTTCAGAATGGCAAAATAGTCATTAAGTTTTTGGTATTTGTGTAGATTGCTGTCTCTGCCAAAAGCAAAGGTTTTGTAACCCATTTTTCTGCGACTGCAGGCTGTTATGTATTTATTACGTTTTTCGAAAAGGTTTATTTGCATTAAGGGGTTTTCGCATTGCAGTTTACATTGTAAACATGTTTCTGTTTCGGAGATGCAAAAGCATTTTTTTTAAAAAAAAAATGTTTTTGCAAGCAGTAGATGATTGCGAATAGTCTGTGGCTTTGTGCTCAGTACTCGGTTTGTGTTAAACATTCTTTTTACTGTTCTGTTCAAGTTTCACAATAATAAAATTAGGTTATTTTAGATTTTCATATTATTTTGTACGTTTTAATTCTCGATCAAGCTCTGTGTTTATAGTAGTTGTGTATATTTCTTGTGCAGTAAGAAACACTTAAAGCCTTAAGATTAAAGGAATATGTTAACCCTTTTAAAGTTGGTTTGTGGTGTTTTTGTCAAAGAATACTCGCTGAGATACAATGTTAAAGTGACCAGTCTGGTCTTACAAATAAAGTTCAGTTTGTTTACAACTAACTGGATGGAACTGTCATCCCTATATTCAAAATTATTTGGATCTAGTAATCTATCTGGCCAGATGTGGATTTAGTTTGCTTTGAATTTGTGGATTTGACTTTACCTAATTCAAGACGGACGGAATTAATTTGGTGGAATTTTAGGAGTAGTGGTGCTACGATACAGCACTAGTTTAAGCACTCTGAGGCACTGCACATGTGAAGGGCGCCATATTAATGCAAGCTAACCAGCTGGTTAGTGGAACCATATTGTGGCCAGAACATTTTCGTTAATTCAATCAAGGTGTAGTTTGTAAAAATGTATGCAGAATGTATAGTAAAACAGCACGTGAATCATGTGCTCAAGTGGAAATCTGTAAGGTCTCCTTGTGAATGTAATTGGCAAACTTTATGGAACTCAATGCAACAGGATAGATTAGCTATTCCTGGTCATAAATGGTAACAATACCCACAATAATCCGGTATCCATACATAAGTAATTTGAGATTTATTAAGAAGAAATTCTACCTGGATATTGATTTACTCTTATTTGCCATTTTAATGTCCAGAATGTATTGATTTCAGCCTTAACAATGAATTCTGTTTTCTGTAGTTTCTCGAAAAAACTTACAAGAAAAACAGCTTAAAAAGAATGGCTGTTTTAAGAATTTACCAGATTCTGGATGCTCTAAATTCCTACATAAAGTAATCTAGACCCAGGTGGAATTCTCTCCATATGTGATTTGAACTGAATTAAAACTCCAAATCATTTCACAAGAGCCACACCACATACATCAAATATCATTACTTCCACAAACAACATTAAGTCAGTCTGTGGGGTATATTGAGAACTGGATCTTCCATCTGCGAGAGGCAGATAATGAGTGAAACTAACCTTTCATCTATTCGTGATGAGAATTTCATTTTTTAAACAATGATGCAACATTTATTTCAATCTCAATTAATCTCAGGATAGTTTATTTTTACTGTAAAATAGTTACAGGTCATTTAGTTGTGATGAATGTTGTCAGGCGCTAATGACTAGGTGATGCCCTCAGATTCGGGGCATTATGGAGGGTGAAAGCGGCCTTTACTATAGGTTCTAAGTCACCAAAAACAATCAATATATACATGTTGCGCCGTTCACTGAGACAATTGTGGCACAGTAATAATAATCTCGCATTTGGTACAAGGCTTTATCATGTCGGAAGGACGTCTCAAAGCGCTTCCCGGGACTTACTGAAATTAAATGACTGTATTGTGCGCAAGACGATGTCCCACAAACAGCTGTGAAACAAATGACTAATTTTAATTGGGAGAGGGATTGTTGGCCAGGACACCGGGGGAAAGAAACTGCCTTCTCTTTTCAAACAGCGCCTCGGGCGGGATCTTTAACACCCACCTGAACGGGCAAGACGGGATCTTGGTTTAACATCTCAGTTTGGAATACCCTCAACCACAAAATGACATGTGTACAGCACCTAACATGTCAGGAGGACGTCCCAAGGCGCTGGAGAGACAGAGTTATGGACCCGAGCTGAGGGTCGGGCTGGGGGAGAACGGAGGGCGGTGGAGAAAGCAGGGAGATCGAAAACACGATCCAAGAGGAGGGTCTTGAGCTGGGTCTAGTAGGTGGCGAGGGAGGGGGCGAGGCGGAGGGACTGCGGGATGGAGTTCCAGAGGGTGGGGGCAGAGTGGCAGAATGCCCGCCCCACTGGGGGGGGGCGTGAAGCAGGCTGGAATCCGCTGAGCAGAGGGAACAACCAGGGTGGTAGGGGGTTAGGAGGGCGGAGGGAGCGATGGTGATTGATGGGTTTCCACATTAGGGCAGACCCCCGGCTGACTCAACAATAATAATAATAATAATAATCCTTGCATTTTGATATTGCGCCGTCTCAAAAGCGCTTCACAGAATACACTGCAAAGGGAATTGGAAGTAATACCTTCCCACCCATAATAATAATAATAATAGTCTGGTCACACAATCCACCAATTGGGGGGGTGGGGGCTGTTGTTGTTGATGCCCTGATGGTCTGGCTGCTGCTGCTGTTGTTGTTGTTGCTGCTGCTGTTGTTGTTGTTGCTGTTGTTGCTGCTGTTGTTGTTGCTGCTGTTGTTGTTGCTGTTACTGTTGTTGCTGTTGTTACTGTCGTTGCTGCTGTTGTTGTTGCTGTTGTTGTTGTTGCTGCTGTTGTTGTTGTTGCTGCTGTTGTTGTTGTTGCTGTTACTGTTGTTGCTGTTACTGTTGTTGCTGTTGTTACTGTCGTTGCTGCTGTTGTTGTTGCTGTTGTTGTTGCTGCTGTTGTTGTTGTTGCTGCTGTTGTTGTTGT